>NC_138375.1:92988975-93061534 GCF_054177405.1 Leptonychotes weddellii | reverse complement strand
GTTAAACCCCAGCTGTCTGACCTGTCTCTCTGGTTCACGGTGGAAGTTTCTCTCCTTGATTCATCCGGATTGGGCCTCAGTGTAGGAGGGGGCCCTCTGCAGGTCTTTAAATCCCAAGGTGATAACGATACCTGATGGAATAAGGAACAGAAGACAAGGCCTGTATTAGTGTGCTGTCCACTTGGGTGAGGGATTAGCTTACGTAGCCTCACTGCTGGAACTTGAAATTGCAGGTGAACTAGATTCTGAACTGTGCTGCTATGGAAACCATGAGTGTGGCAAGTTTCCCTCTGACTGGTCTCCATACAACCCTGTGCCCCACCCCTCCTGTAGGCCTCTGACATACACTTAAAAAAAAAAATCTTTTTCTTTTTCCAGTTTTATTGGTATGGTTGACAAAAAAATTGTATATATTGAAGGTGTACAGCATGTTTTGATAAATGTGTATACTGTCGGGATGATTACCACTATCAAAAACTAATATCTACTACCTCACATAGTTATTATTTCCTTTCTTTTATAGGTGGTGAGAGCACTTAAGATTTACTATTAGTGATTTTCAGGAATAAAATTCATCATTATTAACTATGACTGCAACGCTATACATGGGGTCTCCAGAGTGTCTTTATTTCTCACTGAAAATCTGTGCCCTTTGACCAAGGTCTCCCCATTTCCCCGCCACCCCTCAGCCCCTGGTAACCACCATTCTCCTTTTTTTATGAGTTCAACTTTTTTGGATTCCACATAGGATCTAAAGAGTCCTGTACACTCTTGACTTAGCCAACCCCCTGACCTTTTTTTTTTTTTTTTAAGATTTTATTTATTTGCTAGAGAGAGAGAGCACAAAAGCAGGGAGAACGGCAGGCAGAGGGAGAAGGAGAAGCAGGCTCCCCGCTGAGCAGGGAGCCCAATGCGGTGCTCGATCCCAGGACTGTGGGATCATGACCTGAGCTGAAGGCAGATGCTTAACTGACTGAGTCACCCAGGTGTCCCTCCCCTGACCTTTTTTAAAAAACACTTTTTGGGGGCACCTGGGTGGCTCAGTTGGCTTTCTGCCTTCAGCTCAGGTCATGATCCCAGGGTCCTGGGATTGAGTACCTTGTGCTCAGCAGGGAGTCGTCTTCTCCCTCTGCCCCTCTTCCCTGCTCACGTGCGTGCGTGCGTGCTCTCTCTCAAATAAATACAAATCTTTAAACAAAACAAAACAAAACACTTTTTGATCCTACCAGTCTTCTAAGTATTGGTTCCCTATCACTTAGGCTTGAAATTTAAATGTCTTTCCTTGGCATCCCTGAGTGTTCTGGGCCTGGCTTAAATTTTTTAGAATTAAAAAAAAAAATCCAAATAGTATTCAGAAGTGGTTAAAAAAGAAATAGAACGAACAGGCTCATCATAGTCCCCTGATTCACATTTGTCATCCATCCCTTATCCACAGAGACAGCCACTTGTAAGCAATTCTGTTTTGTTCTTTTGGTGATATCCCTATATAAGTGCTTGCATTATGATTTCTTTTCAACCTTAGAAATAGTCTATTTAATTCTTGCTCTAAGAAATCAAAATTTTAGCTTGCTTACACAGCCTCTTCTCTCCTCAATATAGTTTCTCTCCCCTTCTCCCCACAGGCTCATAATCTTGTATCTACAGTTTAAAAAATCACAACGCTGTGAAATCTGAGGACTTTTTTTCTTTGTTTGTTTTTGAAAGTTTGGTGTCAAAATCCATTTGGTGGCAAATTCTCTAAACTCTCTCACGTATGGTTTAGAGTGATGAAGTATCCACTGAAGCCAATACCTTTGGAGAGCGCGTGGCTGCTGTACTTGACCACTGTGGCAACATTGATGACAAAAAAGGACAGTAGCCTGGGATGGATTCTTCTGGGTACTTTGGATCACGCAGAGAAAGAAAACAAGACAGGATATTTCCTTTCTAAGCTCTAGTTATAGAGACCCAGAGAGCTTCTGCAGTAGCCATAAAATAATCTATTTCTTATAGCTACAGAGCCAATCTTGCTGAAAGTCAAACTCAAACTTTCACTGAATTCATAGCCTTGCCGTGACTCTCTTGTGAGAGTTAGAACATTGAGAAAGAATGGGACCGCAAGTCTTAGAATGGGGACATCCGATGGGCTCGGATAGAGCTGACAGTGTTGAATTCCCAATTACTCAGAACTTGCCTTGGTGGTGGAAGAAGTCTATTTTTCTTCATCTGGGTAGACCAGCCTCTGGCTTGAAGACTAATCATCTTAGTTGGGGAAATTGCCTGAATAAAAGGATGCCTATTGTCCTCAAGACTCACTCCAGTCTCTTCCTGTTGTCACTAGACTCATAATGAGGGAGAGAAGCACAAAGTGTGGTGGTAAAAAGTGAGGGAGGAAATAGCTAATACTGCAGAGGAATGTAGCCCCTGGTACCTGTATGCAGATCCTGGCTCAGAAAATGTTTTTTACTCTTTACCAATTTGTAAGTATCCCCAGAAGCAGTTTGCTTTCATCTAGTGCAACCAACAGTATCCAGAAGCAATTTGCCCTTTTTTTTTTTTTTTAAGTAGGCTCCATGCCCAGCATGGAGCCCAATGCGGAGCTTGAACTCAACCCTGAGATCAAGACCTGAGCTGAGATCAAGAGTCAGATGCTTAACTGACTGAGCCACCCAGGAGCATGCAGAAGCAATTTGCTTTTACCTAGCACAACCAACAGTGTATTTTCAATCTTGCCTCAGGACTGTACCAGCTGTCCTGCCTTCTATCATAAGTCCACAAAAGCTTTGGACATTTTGACATACAAGATTACAATGGATCACTATTTTTTTAAAAAAGACTTTATTTATTTGAGAAAGAGACAGAGACAGAGTGAGCAGGGGGAGAGGCAAGTGACTCCCCACTGAGCAAGGAGCCCATGTAGGGCTCGATCCCAGGACCCCGAGATCATGACCTGCACTGAAGGCAGATGCTTAACCAACTGAGCCACCCAGGCGCCCCATTGGATCACTATTTTGATGACTATGTTAGTTAGATCTGATGAGCCGGAAGGAGCAAGGACTTAAGATGCCTTAATGAGACATAAGTGAACCACAGGGTGAGAGATCCAGACTATGAACACTGAAAGGTCTGTCTCCTTAGTGACGTTTTGGTGAGGGTGGGAGGCGTCCAGCTGAGGCAGCTCCTGCAAGGTGAAAAATAGATCACTGTGTCTTTCGTTGTCTACCAATAAAAGGAGGCATAATCCCTGGTAGGCCTTTTTGAATTTTGGAGAGAATATGTTTGAGTTTCAGTTTTGGTTAAATAATAGAGCAAGAGAGGGGTAAACCTCTGGCTGGAGAGTCCACCATGCATGGGAGATTGTTTGCTTGGTGAACTGAATTTGAGTTGATCCCCAATTGATCTTTGCCCCCTCGCTGCTATCCTGCACATATTCTGGGGACTGAGTACGGAGCCTTTTGCAGCAGAAGCTGCTAATGCCTGGCACGACAGCCCCACAACCCGCCTCAAAGTTTGCCTGTAGTTCCAGTTCCTGTAGATACCGACAACTTTGTCCCTCAGGTACCTGTCTGGCTCCGCTTGGCGGAGTTTTGCTCAGCGTGCAGGGCAGCCTGAACGTGCTGGTGACTTACTGCTGCAGGGGCAGCCCTCTACCAGGGAGGGATGGAGTTGTTTTGATAAATATCTTCAGCTCTGAAGTCTTCCTTTTGTCTCCACCGGGACAGAGCCCCAGTGGCCCACAGCAGGAACTTTCGTATTAACTGCACTTGATGGGCTTTTCTCCCTTTCTGTCCCATCTCACTTTGCCCGCTCTGTCATTCCGCTATTTTGGGATCACCTCCCAAATAAACTCCCTGCACACGAGTCTTTGCCTCCGGGTCTGCTTTGTGAAACTCCGAGCTAACCCGGCTGTCAAGGGTTCTGTCCTTGGTAGCACTCTGTGCAGAGCGTGGCTTCCTCGCTCCACTTCATCATGATGGTCAGCATTCTGTCCAGCGCTTTTGTCCTCCGTGAGTTCTTTGGCACGTCCACTGACAACCTCTGTGGTCGTCGGTTTCTTCCTTTCGTGCTCCTTCCTCTCATCTTATTGGTGTGCGGGGGTGAGGAGGTGCTTTTCCTGGCTTCCTTGGCCGCTCTTCAGTAGAAGTCTGCCTGATGTTTGTACCCAGATTTCCTGTTCTGCTGTCACTCACCGGTAACCCTACGGTCTGTTTCCTGCTTTCGCCCCTTTGGACATGTTCTCCCTCTGCCTGACATTTTATTCTCCTTGTCTGACAAACTAATTTCTTCCTCAAAACTTTGTTCAAATGTGAGCTCTCCCATTACATTTCCTCTAACTTCCCCTCTCCAAGTAGACACCGTCTGTCTCTTTACTGGCTGTGTGTTCTGCAAGGGCTAGGACTATACCTCTTTGTTCATCACTGTATTCCCATTCTCTGGCACAGTATCTGGCCGGGCACAAAATAGGTGCTTGATAGATATTTGTTGAATGGACAAATGAATGCATTCCTTAAGGGTAAGGAAGTCAACTTGGCTGGACATGTCAGCACTTCGAATGGGACCTGGCACACAGATGGACCTCTCCAGGGTGGTTGTAGGGGAGCTGTCTATCTCCAGCCACCCCTTGGGTGAAACCCTTGCAAGATGAAGATTTGGGGCAGTCAGGGGGAGCATGTGAGGGCAGCAGATGGACGGTGGGTTAGGAGCAAGAAGTGAGGTTATTATGTTCTGTCCCAGTGACTTGATATTGTTCCTGGAAGAAAGTTAATGTTGTAAGGACTTAGTCCCCCACCCTTCCTCTCCCAAGAGTAGAGTATGGAGGCGAAAAGCTGGAGCTGGGTCTTGGGCTTGGCCACTTGTTAGTTTTATAATTTGGGGGCACATTATTCAAAATCTGCCTCTCTTTTATTATCTGTTGTTAGTATTAAGTGAATATGTATATTATTGCCTTTTATTTATAACATTGTTATATATATGTACTTCATATAGTCATTTAGAGCCCATAGAGGGCACATAGTAAGCCTTAAGTGTCAGATAGTGATAGAATAATTACCAGGTGGCTAAGGTAAGATTTTAGGAAAGGTGGCTTGCTCAAAGCCACAAAGGAAGTCTGGGGTGGGTCTAAGAATGATAACTGTATATGTTGTGATTCAAGGACTGTTTTAAAAATCCCAGCTGCCAGAGGCCTTCAGCAACTGGCTTCATCTCCCTGAGCAAGAGGACTTGCCAAGAGACACTCAGAGCTATGCTGTATCCAGGCAGCAGGATGGGATGATTCAGAAAGTCGGTTTGATTTCTGTCGCTGGAACTCTGATGTGTATCTGGCATCAACAGCTGGATGTTCCCTAAAGGGCTCATTCAAGCTCAAATCACTGTCCTTCTATGTCTGTGGACGCACGGATGCAAAAAGGAACTGGGTCTTAAAAAGATTGATCCCTTGATATTGGAAATGCCAGTGTAGTTCCACTTTGGTTATTATGCCTCAAATCTTATTTTTTTTTTAACATCAAACCTTATTAAAAAGTGACCCTGAAAATGTCTCTTTGGTAGCGATAATGTTACAATGGAAATCAGGGTGATTAATGTCAAAGCGTCAGGATCCAAGCTTCTCTGGCTAGGCTTATGTTTGTGAGGAGAGTACTTGGATTGGATCCAGTACAGTTCTCTCTGTGGACTATTTGTCTATGTCCAGTTTCTTTAGCAGTTGGCTTAGGTGGATTTGGATTCCTCTCTATTTTGAGTTGAAAGGTAGGATGAAGGAATTAGACCAGAGTCGAATTGTTTAAGGGTATTTTTATTTCTGGAAGAATAGCAGTTGAAAGTAGTGAAGTCTGCCTGGACCTCTCAGTGATGGGTCCTTCCATCCTCGACACACCAGTTGTTGTTTTGAATTGTGTACTTGCTGTCATTTACTATTTTTTGTTTTAAATTTAGTGGTTCTAGGGTTTACTGTGCACATCTTGTCACATTTTTCTACCAGTAACATTAAAGCTCTTCATGACTAACGTAAGAAAGCTACTCCAGTTTGCTCCCATTCTCTCCTGCCATCTTTTGTGGTATTAGTGTCCTATCTTTTAATTTTACATCTGTTATAAAACCCACAGTACATTGTTACTCCTTTTGGCTTTAAATTTTAAGTTTTTTTTTTTTACATGTCTATAAAAAATAACAGAAAAGTTGTTTATCCACATATTTACTACCATCTGATGCTCTTCCCTCCTTTGTGTACATCTGAGTTTCCATCTGGAATGGTTTTCCTTCAGCCACAGAACGTCCTTAACATTTTTTTTTTTTGGTCATATGGGTCTGCTAGCAACAGAGTGTTCTAGCTTTCATTTTTCTGCAAATGTCTTTAATCTTTTTTGGGGGGGCAATAACTGTTGGATAAATATAGGCATTGAGAGAATAAAATATAGGCAACTGTTTAAAATAATGCAGAAAAAATGTAAAGACATTTGGTCTGTATTAGTGGAAAATAGTTTATGGAGATGGATATCACATAGTGTCATTTTTGTATCAAAATTCTGTGTGTATTTAATCATAGAAGAACCCTGGAACAATAGACACGAGAACATAAACAGTGGTGTATCAGTGAAGTGTCTTCTTTTTGCATATATTAGAATTTTCTGAAGTTGCTAAAATGAACCTGCATCACTTTTACCAGAAGAGAGTAAAATGTGTTTGTTTTAACCTATTTGGCTTTTTCCTTCTAATGGACTCACACCATTAAAATGCACAGCTTAATAAAATTTGTTTAAAAGTAAATGTCATTTAAACTGTATCTTAGTAATGCAAATGCTAATAGATTAAAGCATGTTTGTGGATTCTGGGTTTTGCAAATATGAATGATGGGGGAAAATAGGTACCTTTTGTTGGACTCCAGGGACAAGTGAAAGGGCAATGCATTGACTTCATATACTCATCGAAATTGAGGAGATCTTTTTTTTTTTAAAGATTTTATTTATTTATTTGAGAGAGAGCACATGAGAGGGGGGAGGGTCAGAGGGAGAAGCAGACTCCCCGCCGAGCAGGGAGCCCGATGCGGGACTCGATCCAGGGACTCCAGGATCATGACCTGAGCCGAAGGCAGTCACTTAACCAACTGAGCCACCCAGGCACCCGAGGAGATCTTTTTAAAGAAATAAAATATTAGAGACTAAGTTCAACCTTTTTCCTCATTTCCACCTCCGCATGACTTGTTTCCCCCCTCTTTCCCTAATGAACCACTTTCAGGAGTTAGGCGTATCTTCTTCCAGTCCACTTAAAGAACATAGTATATTTGTGTATTAGTAGCCAATAATAGGTATTATTACATGTGTGCTCTTAAAGTTTCCATAAATGATGTCTTACATAAAATTTTGTATCCTCCTCCTTTCCCACTCACATTTTATTTTGGCATCTGTCCCTTTTGATTCCAATAGAGAAACAGACAGCAAAATGGGCAGGATCACAGCATCTAGAATCAGACTGGCTGGGTTGAATTCCAGTCCTGCCATTACTGGATGTGTGATGTTGGGCAACTTTCCTGTCTTCTTGGTGCCTTAACTTCTTTATCTGTGAAATGTGGGTTCTAATAGTCTTAACTTTATTGGGTTGTTGGGAGGATACACTGGGCTAAAATACGTAAAGCACTCAGAACAGTGCCTGACGTGGAAAGTGCTGGATAACCGCCATTTGTTGTTGCTGCTGTTATTAAAGATGCCCCTGGCCATCTATTTCTAAGACAAAGGTGTTGAGCTGTTTTTTTGGTAATACAGATTTCCGCTGAATCCCTCTTGTGTTCTCAAGCATTACCAACATTGCGACATGGGAGTTGATTTGAAATTGTTAACTATAGAACAGAAATATTGTGTAATATTCCACCATATCAATGCATTTCCTTAGGGGTGGATATTTAGGTTATTTCCTATGGCTTTTCTATTAAAAAACTAGTGTAATATTCTTCTGTGTACATGGCTCTTTATGCACATGTGGAAGAATAGAATCGCTGGGTTGGGATTGAACTCGTCTGTTTAATGCCAAAGCACTGCATTATGTATGTACACACATAACAAATAAACTTAATAAATTTCAAGAGTAGTGATGACCCATGGCTAATGGAAAAATTCCCCAGAGATGAACATTGTCCCTGAGAGATAGCAGCCATCCAGGGGGTCTTTCGGCAGAGGAGACGTTAAAATCTTCTCACTCTGTAAATGAACCCACATTGAGCATTTAATTGAAAGTGATACATTTGAAGACCAACAGGGGAAAAAATATTTACAGGGATATTGTCCACACGAACAGTTTGTATTGCCACCAGGAATAAGGGTTTATTAGAAAAAACTTTAAAATTTTTATCTATTTAATGGGCATTTAATTGTAGACATTTGTTGCAGACTTGAAAGAGTGGTGATTTGTGGGGACAAGAAGTTTTGAAACATTATTTCTTTTTCATTCTGACATAGTAAGTCTTATTACTGAGCCAAGAACCATTTAATTGTCTGTATATCAAAGCACTCAAGGATTACTGGATGGCATGACTGAGTTTTAGATAAGTGGTGGAGTATTTCAAAATGTCAAATTAGTGAAGAGTTGTAGAGAAGGGGGAAGAAAGGGGCAGACAGGGGAAAAGAGGATTTCACTGGTGGTGGGGGTGGGGCAATAGCAGAACATCCTGGTTTGATGGAACCAAGTCCAATACCCCGGAGAGAGGACAGTCCTCTCTTTAAAGTCCATTTCCAGGGACACAGAGACTCTGCAATCTCCTTCAAGCAGACCTTTCTTAGCTTTCAGCAGGCTCAAAAAGATCTGGAAATTCAAGTTTAGCCCATTTCCTCCTCTTCAGGCCTCTGAGGACCCAGATGGCAGTCTTGAAGTTGGTTCTAGAAGTTTACGTTTGCCTTTCAAGGTCCAAGGGCAGAGAGGATGGCACAGACTGTGAGCCTTTTCCTTGGCACTCAGTTCCCTGCTTAGCCTTCCTCTTCTCTTCTCAGGTCCCTTCCTCATTATTCGGCCAACTGTTCCAAGACTCCTGCAGGGGGGCTAGAGTTCTCAGCGGGCAAAACTGTGTCCTTGGTAGTTGGCCCCGGAGCCAGCTTGCCTGGTTGTGTAGTCCCAGCCTGCACCTCCTTTTCTTATCTGGGCAAAGGTGCAAATGACATCACTCCCTGCATAGAGTTGCCATGCAATGTGGGTAAGGCTCAGTGCAGTGTCTGGCAGATCCCACCCCATTATGGTTTCTCGGGATGCCTGAAGAACACTAAAATATGCAGAGGAAGAGGGAAGTAGCACTAGCTTCGGAAAATTCAGGGCATTGCTTTGGCTCACCCTATTCCTGACCCTAACCCTAAACTTAACCTTAGTCTCTAAAGTAGTTTGAGATTGAGACATTCATAGAAAACCAAGAATAGAGTAAGCATTCCCACTAAGTGGGTCTCTTACTCTTTTGAGTTGGTGGGGGATGGAGGCGACCCTCCAGGCGGGTCAGTTCTGGGCAGGAGCAACCACGTCTCTACCCTAACCGTCAGTATTCTTTTCTTGGTGTGCCTGACATTTGGGAGGTTAGCTTGATTGACCTCAGGGTTAGCCAGCCAAATGAAACAAAGCAGAGGGCAGAAACTTGTCTTGAAGATATGGTTAAAGGCAAAGAAATGCAGAATGTGCTTTTTAACAAAGCATCTTAAGGGAGACACACAGCTTACAGGCATTTTATTCTGCTTTATGACCCAGTTGCGACGAAGTCTAACAATTTTCCTCCTCCCTGCCTCTTCTGTCTCGCCTGCTTTGTAGACAGTGCTTATCCAGAATGGTCCTGTCCATCACTATTGTGGTCAGGATCATGATTTCAGAGACTAACAATAGACAATAAATTCATAACAATATCCGTAGATAGGTTTCCCACAAAACTCCTTGGTTTTTTTTGCTATATACATTGGTTTAAAATAAGTCATTTAGAAAAAGGGAGAAAGGAATAGTTAGTTTACAGTAAACTAAAAAGAAATAATGTAAGATGTGAATTCCAAACTTCGAGCAAACTTCACAGAATTTTACACTAAAAACAACCAGTTAAATAGATAATCCTTTTAATAATAGGGTGGTAAATGAAAGATCCTAGGAATAGAAAGTTTCTGAAGGATAGAAAATGAATCAAAGAATGACAGATAAATTATACTTTAGGAGTCTTAGCTCTGTTTCTCCCTTCTTGATGAAATAGCTTTCAACCTAAATTTTAGGTTTTATAGGAAAACATAACTGAAAACCTTTCTCATACATTCTTTCAGAAAGGCAGGGAGGGGGCAGCAAGCACGTGGGCTTTGGATCAGATCTGCTTCAAATCCTGGCTGTGCTGCTTGCTTAATTGGGACAGCAGACACACTATGTGTTCTACCTGAGTGTCCTCCCTCCCCTGTGTGTGTGTGTGTGTGTGTGTGTGTGTGAGAGAGAGAGTGGGGGGGCAGGCAGACACACACGCACACACAATTATGTAGCTATTGTCTGTTCCCCAAAGACTCATCTACATGTGGGTTTTAGCTGATCGGTTACTGCCTGCATAAACATCCATTATAAACCATTCCTGTTGATTTATAAATGGCAGCACTATCAAATTACAGATAAGAATGCTTGTCAGTGTTGTAAACATTTCTAAGTATTTACTTGATCTTAAAAAAATTAGTATCTCTATGATATGTAACATTAAGCACGTATCATTTATTTTGATCTCAACACAGTGTATGTTTCTATGAATTGTATATGATTTTGACTCTGTCACAAGGGTGGACTCTTCCCTGAATCTGCTAATTCTTTTTTTTTTTTTTTTTTTTTTTTTGGTAATTACTAGTTTTGTGCAGTTATCATTTTCTCCCTTAAGAACCACTGGGATTATGGAGGACTTGAAGCAGCAGAGCACGGAGGTCATAAGCTTGGACTCCGAAATCAAACTGCTAGGGTTTAAAGCTCAGCTCTGCGACCTATTTGCTGTGTGACCTTGACCAAATTACTTAAGCTCTCTGGGCCTTTGTTTCCTCATCTTCAAAAAAATGAGATAATAACATAGCGTTGTTAGGAGGACTGAACCAATTAATCTCAGTAGGGTCTGGCCCCATACTGAACTGTAATTGCTAAAAAGTCAAAGAATTAAATTGTTATTTTTGCTAATAATTTAAAATGGATAAATACTTGAATGGTGTATTCATAATTAATAACATTAACTATTAAGTTAATAGCTATTAAAATATTGGTATAGTGTACATTATTTGTGATACAACTTTTTTTTTTTAATTTTTATTTGTTTATTTATCAGAGAGAGAGAGAGCACAAGCATGGGGAGCGGCAGGCAGAGGGAGAAGTAGGCTCCCTGCCAAGCAAGGAGCCCCATGTGGGACTCGATCCCAGGACTCTGGGATCATGACCTGAGCCGAAGGCAGAGGCTTAACCGACTGAGCCACCCAGGCATCCCTGTGATACAACTTTTAAGAGAAATATCTGTGTAAAGCATCTGACACCTAGTAAATAGTAAATGGTAGCCATTCAATATTTCTATCACAAAAGACACCTGTGCTAAATTGTATTTAAAGGACACTGACCAGATTCAGTTCTGTGTGTAGAGCTTTGAAAGAGAGCAGCTTTTTATTTTTTTATTTTTTAAAGATTTTATTTATTTATTTGAGAGGGAGAGAATGAGAGAGAGCACATGAGAGGGGGGAGGATCAGGGAGAAGCAGGCTCCCCGCCGAGCAGGGAGCCCGATGCGGGACTCGATCCAGGGACTCCAGGATCATGACCTGAGCTGAAGGCAGTCGCTTAACCAACTGAGCCACCCAGGCGCCCCAGAGAGCAGCTTTTTAAAAGTATGTTGTTTTCAGGTTCAGTGAAAATGTGGTGACTAATGTTGAGTGCTGTTAATGTTTCAAAGCCAAGCCATGGGTGTCCTGTGTGATGGGAGTCACACATCACATCACATCACTGCTTGGGGCAGTGTGAGTAGGAAGCAGGTGAGGGTCTTGGGGCTTTGCCTTCCTGCTCTTTACTTCCCCCACTGGTTCTGCAAATGTTAGTTTGAAGCAGCAATCTTGAGAGCAACCTGGATGGGGGCAGGGGAAAACCACATGGCAGTGGATGGTGAATAGTGGATTTTAAGCTTGTCACCTTCGCTGGATTTCTCACTGATCCCCTAGTTCAAAAGCCTAGTGATGGTGGCAAGAACTGATGGAGGCATGTGGCAAAGCTGTGTGGCTACTTAACCTCTCTGAGCCTTAGTTTCCTTATGTAAAAATGGGAGAATAATTCCTGACCCTCATTTTAAATGAGAAGTGCCTATCAGCTGCTTTGCTCTGTGCCTGCCCCAGAGTAAGGGGCTCTGTTAGCTTCTGTTATTAGTGTCCATAACTGGGTTCTGATGTCCACATCCATTGAATGCATCCCCTCCAAGAGCACTAATGTATCTTTTCTTCAGGGCTGCTGTTGAATAAGAAGCTCTTGGCTATCCTAAAAATTAATGAGGTTACTATCCCCACACCCCCTCACCTCTTCACTATACAATAGTAAAAGGTTTTTTCCATTTCTCCAGCGCTATATATCTTAGAACAAAAATTTCCCCAGTGGATGCAGCTATAAAGGAATAAGCTCTCTGACGGCAAGGCCCGGGCTTAGTTCGGGGAAATGATCTTTGAGATGCAATCAGGGGGTATTATCAACACCCATTTCAGCTCAATCTGTCTGATCCCTAGGAAAAGAAATCTTAGCCATGTCATTCTGGAGGCATGAAGTCTGTATTTTCCGGATCTTATGATTAAGCCTGTGATGTGCCACATTGAAAGTCTGGTGCTGGGTCATGCATGATGTCACCCAGTGGTCCATGGTCATTCGCTGACACTGTTGGGAACTCCGGTCACATCTGATGTCCTGGGTGGGAGTGGCAAGGCCATCCCTGGGCCTGACTTGTGCCCCAGAGCAAAGGCCCAGCGTAGACTCCCTTGGGAAACAGCTTGGGCATGAAGGACCAGGAGTTCAAGATCTTAAAATAAAGCCACATGGTCCCACACAGGAGATGTTCTTGGGCAGTTTGAGTCTCTCTCTGTGGAACCCTAGATGTGCTTTGTGTGTGTGTGTGTGTGTGTGTGTGTGTGTAGGGATGAGGAGGGAGGGGGAGGGACAGACTTGTATTTCTACCCAGTAGGCTTCCCACAGGCTTTCCTGGGGAAGGGAGGGGAACCAGGAATGCAGCTGCCTAGGGGTTGACCCTGAGACACCGCTGGACAAGCCCGGGCTCTGTGGGAGCATGTGCACCTGCTGAGCCATGAGCAGGTGAGGGGTGGCTAGGTGCAGATGACACAAGCCCGGCATGTCAGATGAAGGGACAGGTGGGGTGGGTCTGCCCCGAAGGTTGACCTCCTGCTCATTTCCTCGCTCACAACTGTTCATTCCCAGGACACTCTGTGCCTGGCGCTGTTCTGCTCAGCTCAGATTCTTGCCCTCACTGAGTTTCCAGTCTAAGGGGGAAGATAAACAACTAACAAGGAAACAAATGAGTCACTTTCAAGGTAGTGATAAGTGCTGGGACAGAACTGGAATTCTTTTTTTTTTTTTAATTAACATATACTGTATTATTTGTTTCAGGGGTACAGGTCTGTGATTCATCAGGCTTACCCAATTCACAGCGCTCAGCATAGCACATACCCTCCCCAATGTCCATCACCCAGCCACCCCATCCCTCCTACCCCCCACCACTCCAGCAACCCTCAGTTTGTTTCCTGAGATTAAGAGTCTCTTATGGTTTGTCTCCCTCTCTGGTCTCATCTTGTTTCATTTTTCCTTCCCTTCCCCTATGATCCTCTGCCTTGTTTCTCAAATTCCTCATATCAGTGAGATCATATGATAATTGTCTTCCTCTGATTGACTTATTTCGCTTAGCATAATACCCTCTAGTTCCATTCACGTCATTGCAAGTGGCAAGATTTCATTTTTGATGGCTGCATAATATTCCATTGTAGATATATACCACATCTTTATCCATTCATCTGTTGATGGACATCTGGGCTCTTTCTATAGTTTGGCTATTGTGGGCATTGCTGCTATAAACATTGGGGTGCAGGTGTCCCTTCGGATTACTACATTTGTATCTTTGGGGTAAATACCCAGTAGTGCAATTGCTGGGTCATAGGGTAGCTCTATCTTCAACTTTTTGAGGACCCTCCATACTGTTTTCCAGAGTGGCTGCACCAGCTTGTATTCCCACTTTCTCTGCAGCCTCACCAACATCTGTCATTTCCTGACTTGTTAATTTTAGCCATTCTGACTGGTGTGAGGTGGTATCTCATTGTGGTTTTGATTTGTATCCTTGATGCCGAGTGATGTTGAGCACTTTTTCATGTGTCTGTTGGCCATTTGGATGTCTTCTCTTTGCAGAAATGTCTGTTTATGTCCAGAACTGGAATTCTGTGATAAAGAATAACAAAGGCAGCTATTTTGAGTGGCTGGAGAAGGACTGGATGAGGTGGCATTAGAGCAAAAGATCTAGAAGATGAGAAGAAACATGTGGGAGTAGGTGGGGGCCCAGGGGTGGCAGATGAGATTAGTGGAGATCTGCGGCCTAGCAGATGCTCATAAAACAAGTGCTGGAGGATGGGGAGGGTGGCAAGACCAGGTGCATCTTGTGGTCCATGAAGGGAATTAGGAATTGTTCTGAGTGCAAAGTTAAGGCTTCCAGAGATCTAAGTAGGGAACAAGAAGACTCAATTCATATGTAAAAAAAGATCTAAGTGGCTGCCATATTGGAGAATGGGATTTAAAGGGGACTAGAAGCTCAGCTTGTGAGTTCCAGTGTGGGGAGTTGTGTGTTTTCCTCCTCTGTAAGCTCATCTCACACTGATTGTCATAGTTTGATGTCCCCTCATCCCACTCCCAGCAATGTAGTCCTTGCTTAAGGGCAAATAAGTGTTGGCAGTTCTCAGTCAACAACCCTACATGCATAGGGTTCAGTCATTTATGGTTAGATAAACTATAGCGAACCTTTCAAGAAAGGGCTGCAGGCCCTTAGGTTTCGAGTATTAGTATACCATCCCTGAGAATGTCTGCTTTGAAGAGAATCGTGAGGGAGGAAAAAATTTTCTTTTACCCTCTTAGGTTCAGTGAGTGGGGGCCTGCAAATGTGACCATAGACAGATCAACAGGAGAAAAGGCACACAATTTTTATGAATATTTACTTGCATGGGAATTCACAGAAAAATGAAACTCAAAGAATCCTTTAGACTCAGGAGCTTATCTACCCTTCTTACCAAAGGAAAGAGGGTGTGGGTTTCAACAGACAATAAATTGTGTGGAAGCAACTAGGGAGTACATGGGGGAAACTAATGGAAGGTGAGGGCTATGTTATTAAGGTTTGTTTCTGCAGGTTCATGTTGTTGCTGGCTCTCCATCTTTGATGATAAGGGTCACTCTCCTCTTTCTGACACAGGAGGGAGTGGGGGACACCTTCACAAAGGGAAATTTGTGCTTTGCTTTTAAGCAGATATATCCTGTATCTATTGATTCTCAGTTGCTTTCAGCTCAAAGTCTTATCTGAATAATCTTTATGCCAGAATGGCACATTTTGGGGTAGCATATCCTAATCTCCTTTGAGATCCATGTAGACATAAAAACTCCTTGTATAAAATAATCAGTTAATGAGTTAGTAGCCATTCCTGCTCCATTCCTGGGCCAGGGAATCAGAATCACAGGTGGATGTCTTGGTAAAAAGATGCAGAACAGAGAAATATTAATAAAAAGCAGCCTAACCATGGATGGGCTGTCATCATCCCTTCAAGCAAACTTGATATACAACCTTAATACTGTGGGAAGCTCCAGCAAAGGGCTGTGTATTGCTCAGTTCTTCCTCCTCAGGGCCTTAGTAGAGTGGTTGGAGATAGAAGTCTCTGCATGTTTGTGGAATTAAATTGAATATAGACAGATGATGTGGAGGAAGGTAAGCCAGGACTGTAGCTACTTTTTAGAGTGCAAAGCTCACCGAGATGGGAAAGGTGATTTCAGAACTGGCAGCAGATGCTGGAGGCAAGATGAGGCTTGGCAGAAAGAGGCTGGGAGAAAGTGCCTTGAGTGACATTTTGGTCTCCTGGGTGACATTTCTATATTTGAAGAAGATGAAAAGATGCATAACACGTAGCCTCTGCCCCAAGGGTAACTATGTCAGGTGACCATATGCAGACCACTCTGTCATGGTGTTTCTACATTGTGACATGCTGAGTGGCAGGTGATACAGTAGTACTGTGAAATACTTGAAGTATTGTGGAAGGGTGGGCAGAATTCAGAGGGTGACAGGGACCACGTACTGAAATCCTGGAAGGAAGGAAGAGCTCTGATGGAAGGAGGCATTTGTCACCTGTGTTCACACATGTGGAAGGAAAGTGTGCTTGCTGCTGTTGCAGATAAACAAAGGGAATTTAGAATTAAATCATCTACTTGGAAGAACTTTCAACAGTAGGAATTCTGAGATGTTTTAATTCGATTATCAAGGCATGAAAACGGATGCTTTTTCTGATTGGGAATTTAGTGCATTCCATGTGTTGGGTGCTTCAGATTCATCCTGTCTCACCATTCCAACTCTATGGGGAAGGGTTTTTTTTTTTTAACTAAGTTTTAAATTTTAATTCCAGTATACTTAACGTACAGTGTTCTACGAGTTTCAGGTGTACAGTATAGTTATTCAACAATTGTATACAGGGGCGCCTGGGTGGCTCAGTTAGTTAAGCATCTGCCTTTGGCTCAGGTCATGATCCCGGGGTCCTGGGATTGAGCCCCATGTTGGCTCCATGCTCACTGGGGAGTTTTCTTCTCTCTCTCCCTCTGCCCCCCGTGCATGCTCTCTCTGTAACTCTCTATCTCAAATAAACAGTCTTAAAAAAACCCCCACCACAATTGTATACATTACTCAGTGCTCATCAAGATAAGTGTACTCTTTATCCCCATCACCTATTTCATCCATCCCCCCACCCACCTCCCCTCTGGTAACCATCAGTTTGTTCTCTAGAGTTAAGAGTCTGTTTCTTGGTTTGTCTCTCTTTTCCCTTTGTTTTTTTGTTTCTTAAATTCCACCTGTGAGTGAAATCATACAGTATTTGTCTTTTTCTGACTGACTTATTTAGCTTAGCCTTATACTCTTTAGCTCCATCCATGTTTTGTTGCAAATGGCAAGATTTCATTCATTTTTATGGCTGAATAATATTCCTGTGTGTGTGTGTGTGTGTACACCACATCTTCTTTATCTCTTCATTTATAGATGGCCCCTTGGGCTGCTTCCATAATTTGGCTATTATAGATAAGGCTGCAATAAACAGAGGGGTGCATATATCTTTTTGAATTAGTGTTTTTGGGCAGTAATTGCCCAGTAGGGCAATTACTAGATCATAGGGTAGTTTTGTTTATTTATTTATTTATTTTTGGAACCCCCATACTGTATTTATGGGGAAGGTATTTTCATGTCCGTTTGATGGATGTAGAATCCGGGGCTTGGAAGATGGTGTGCTTCGCCAGGACAGGGGGTTGCACCTGTCAGCAGGTAAGTGTCTGGCTTCAGTGCCTTTGCTCTTTTCCGTACACCATACTTCCTGATTGGTGATCTTAACAAAAAGCCTCAACAATGATCTTTTGAGGGTTCGCTTATTCCCCTCCTTATTTTTGTTGAGTTGCCTCCAAAGTCCTGGACCCAGTGGCGCACTTAAAAAAAAAAAAAAAGACTTTATTTACTTGAGAGAGGGAGAAAGAGACAGATAGCTTGAGAGAGCACAAGCAGGGGGAGCGGCAGGCAGAGGGAGAAGCAGGGAATCTGAGACTCCATCCCAGGATCCTGGGATTATGACCTGAGCCGAAGGCAGATGCCCAACCAACTGAGCCCCCAGGTGCCCCTCCCAGTGGCACATTCTTGTCTAAGGCCTAGTGAAGCCTCTCAGGGTCAGGGTCACCCATCTTATTCATAGGGATTTCCCTTGCCCTCCCTACAACCCAAGTCTGTCAATTAAAGACTCATGTATAAATGATGATGAAGGCCAGCTGACAGGAGGCTAGTGTTTACCAGGACATGAATTCATGCTCTGCAGATGTGCTTTCTTTTTTCAGTTTTGCTAGTTGATCCCAGAAAGAAAGAGATCCCGCCCCCCCTCCGCCCCAGGTCACCTGAGGACCCAGTGTAGGAAATGCTGTGGGTGGAAACCAAGGCTCCTGCCTTACGCACCTTCAAAGAGTTCCATTTTAAATCAGTTGTCAACATTTTAAAATCAGGAAGTTTCATGTAAAAATCCAAATTTTTATCTCCTCTTGAAAAGCTAGACGCTCTACCACTGTCTGTTGCCTTGTATCTGGGCCTTACCTTACTTGCTGGCCCCATAGATAGCTGGATTTACAACCACTAGGCTAGAACAAAGGAAACAGATCCAAATGCTCAGTTCAGTGCATTAGGCCCCAGGTGGGCCTTTCTGCTCATGGAGAGTGAGAGTCTTCCATCTTCCACCTGGGGAGCTTTGAAAGGACATTGCCTGGGCACCACCCCCAGACAACTGAATCAGAATCGCTGATGCTGGGTATTGTTTGAAAAGCTCCCAAAGTGGTTCTAATGTGCAGCCCAGTTAAGAAACTTCATTTAGGGTTTCCACGTAAATAACACTAGAACCTTGGGTCTCTGTCAGAGAAATGGGCTATGAAGTCTTGAATGCAAAATTGGTTTCCACCTGTCTCCTAGCCCCTTTTGGGCAGCCCCTTCACTTACCCTTATTTACTCCCATGTAACTGGGCTTTTAGGACTTCTATGTCCACACCTCTGGAGCTAAGATGTGTTTTTGCAGAATCCTGGAGAAAGAATAGACAAGAAAGGAACAAAGCATTATTTCAAAGTTTCCCTTTGAAATGCTTGGACCTCTAGATTATCATACAGCAAATTTTAAGATTCCTGCGAAACAGGTGATGGCATCTGGAGGCTACTTGCTCTTTTTTGTACACCCTTGCTCTAGAAAGAAAATATAATGATAAAAAAAAATAAAACAAACTTGACAGGTTCATTTGAAGACTTTTTCATCTCCCGAGGAGAAATTTCATTAGCAAGCACTGGGAGAGATTGGTCTCTGTGGGTATCTGACGGCTGCCATGGGCAAAGCTACAGTTACAGTCCATTCCAAACCCCCTGCGGGGCACGGGGTAAAGGCTGTGTCCATCAGCAATGCCTTCGTCCGGGGCGACCCTGGTCAGCAGTGCAAATGGCAGAAAATGACATTTGCATCTGGGCAAGATGCATTATAAATGCTAATAGCTATGCCTTGTCAGGGTCTCTTCTTGTCAGTGAAGCATGGTAGGTTTGTGTCTGCACAGGGTGAGATCTTTGTTCTTCCATTAGCCAAAGCGCCCTTACAGGCCTCTTCGATTTCCTGGGAGAGCTTTGGCGGGGCATACAGGAGGACCTCAGTGCAAAGTTGATGGTCTGCCTCATGAAACAGAGTTCCATTCACATTGGGAAGGTCAAAGCTTGCACTTGGAGACTCAGCCTGACATTTTTGCAGTTTCCAATAAAAATGGACATGGGTTGTCAGGGAACCATAGGGATTTTGACATCATATCTTTTTATGATACTTGAAAAATTTTTTAGATTTTGTTCTATTTTCTATTTTGCTCCCTCTTTTCACACCTCCTTTTCTCAAACAATGATAAACTTGATAAAGTAAACAATTTGGCCCAACTTCCTTCCCACTGGCCTGCAGACCTGGATCCAGTTATTTAAATTATCAGTTTTATCACCTATAGAATGGGAAATATAATATCTATCCAAGGTGGGTAAAAATGAGTCTTTCACCAAAGTTAAATTACTATTAAGGTTACTGTTTTGGGGGCTTATCCTTGTACATCAAGCACTCTTGGAAAGCCCTTAATTGAGGGGACATCAATCCATCCTGGTTCAGCTATCGAGCTGTTCATGTTTTATGAGGGAGGGTATTGGCATCCTGAAAAGACCTGGCCTTGCAGTTCTTTGTAGGGCAAAGTGTACACCCTGAGACCTCACCAGATGATGCAAAAAGCCCCGCAGCTGTACTCTCTAACCAGGGGATTATATCAGAATCACTTGGGATGACTTTTTCAAGCTACCTGAGCTCCACTGCCCCCCTCCACAGACATTCTGGTGCCTCAGGTTTTGGGGGGGTATAAGCATACATAGTTTCCCAAGCAAAAATTTCTAGTTGATTCTGATCCTTTTTCCTGAGGTTGGGTACCACTTACCTAAGAGTAAATTGAAGGTTCTCTCTATGTGGCCTCACCTCTGATGCACAATGTTCCAGAGATAGTCTGTTTGGAAAATACCTGTCACCTGATGAGTTAAGACTGAAGACAGAAAAAGTAGAGATGTCAGCATTTCTGTGTGATGCCCAAGGGTTCCCCTGAAGAACTCCCAGCTTGGCCATTTACTTGCCAAGAACACTTTTCCCTTCTTTTCTGCTCAAACAATTCTACCCTTCAAAGTCTAGCTCATATTATGACCTACCTTTGATTGCCCCTAGCCTAAAGAGCTTGTCTTTCTGCACTTTTAATTCACTCATTGTCTGGATGATTTATGTGACAATTCAGTTAGCAACTGATGGCCTAGCTTCTGTTTCAGTTGAATGCAATTTGTCTTGTATTGCTATTTAATTTTTCACTTACGACTGTCTAGTGGAAAGAGCGCTGATCTGAATTTTCATTCTGGCTTTACTGCTAACCACATATCCTAGGCAAGATAGTTAACATTCCTGGGCTTCAGAGCCGCAGTGATAAAATTCCACAGTTCTCTTTCTTGTCTCACCACTCAAGCTTAGGTTCTTGCTCAATGCTTGTTCATTTAATTTTACTTTTTTTGGCAATCATTGTGATACAGTTTCTAATACATTCCCATTAATCCCTGCCTCCTGATATTCATGCCTTATGTCATTGCCTGCCCTTTAGTGTGGGCAGGATCCAGTGAATAGAATATGGCAAAAGTGATGAGAGGTTACTTCTCTGACACCTTGCCAATACCCACTGAGTTATCTTGGAGGTGGATCCTGCTTCAGTTGGACCTTGTGTTGACTGCAGCCCCAGTCATCTTACACCTTATGATCACACCTTCTGATTACAGTCTTGTGCTGATGCTGAAAGAGATGATCTAGCTAAGCCATGCCTGGATTCTTGACCCACAGAAATGGTGAGATGATAAAGACATGTTGTCTTCAGCCACTAAATGTTGGGGTAATGCGTTATGCAGCATAGATAACTAGTACTATCTATGAGATGGGTTGGTGGGTATGGTAATCTATATATCTGAGTTGGCCTGATAAAGCTAAATTACGCTGCAGTGACAAATGACCCCAAAGGCTCAGTGGCTTAAATCCACAAAGTTTATTCCTCACTCACATGGTATGTCCATGAAGGCTGGTTGTAGCTCTGCTCAACATTTTCTTCCCTCCAGAACTTTCCATAACACAGGCTCACAGAGCTGCCTCTATCTGGAACATTGCCAATCAGCATGGAAGAGGGAAAAAGAAAGCAGGGCAAAGTATGAACTGGTTTTTAAAGCTTCACCATGAAAACAGTGCCTCCTACTTTTGCTTGTATTTCATTGGTCAAAGTGAGTCACAGGGCCACACAGAAGTTGAAAAGCATACACTTTTGTGGGAGTCCAAAGTATAATCCTCCTCCAGGGAGGGCCACCCGATGCTTGTGAACAGTAACACATTATAACATAGACCATCGGACAGTGGTTCAGGGGTGGAGGAGACCCAAACTGCCATGATGTGCACCACAGCCTCAGGTGAACAGAGGCCCTGGAACCTGTCTGAGAGCAGAGTATGATTGAAGAGCTGTGTTTCCCAGAGAAGGGTAGAAAATGAAGGGAGTGTTAGGCCCTGAGGAAAACTGAGGATTTTTAAAAAGTATTCCCATAATCTCCATTGTTTTCTCCCTAAGATCCCCATAAATCAGTGATCCCCATAAATCTTCTGATGAGATTGCCTTCCCTAAGATCTTTAAGCTTCTTCTGTATAGAAATATAAGAGCTTCACTTGTCTATACTCCCATTCATAAAGTTAAACTGGGTTTCCAAACACCTGTTTTTCTGTAGTCCATTAATAGGAGAGGAAAGCTTGACACATGACCTTGGGCAAACCTGCCATTCTCTGGGCTTCACTCTTCTCAAAGTTGCACTCTAATCTCACCTTCCTGAGTAATAACCATAGTCCCTATGGCTTTCCAAAATATTAGGGGAGCTTAAGGAATGATTGCTGGCCCATCCTTCTCAGAGGCCTTACCAGGCTGGATTTATAGAGGCAGTTTGATGGGAAGTACACAGATCTGAATGTCAATACATCTAGCTTGCAGAGCAGGAAAAGTTGGGCCTGACTTAGCTGGTAAGCCAGGCCAACATGATGGATCTTTTGTAAAAACAGAACCAGATTAAACTTCTGCTGATGCACAGTAGAGAGATATCAGGGCTGCAGGTTACCTAAAGAATAAAGGAGGGACATGTTCAGGATCCATTTTCCTATAAAATATACTTTTGCCCTTAGGCCCTGCCTCTTTGGATCATGCCAGATGGTATTCTTTTTCTCCTGAGGTTATAGTTTATGTCAAAAGAAATAGATTTCACTTCAATGAGTTCTCAAGGAGGCATAGAAGAATCCCAGAATCATTACTGTAAAAGTGACCTTAGATGCCATCAAAGCCAAACCCTACCCAGCATAGGAGTCCTGTCCATGTCCGGAGACTGCTGATCAGAAAGAGGTTTTATACTTCCCAAGATTCTTTAGGATTTGATCTTATCCCAGTTTTTTTTCCATATTGCTCCATAGGGAGTATGTGGGAAAACGACTGAAGAAGTCCACGACAAGGTTATGGAGACAATACCCTTCTTCCTAGTGACAGAACATGTTTTGTACTTGGTGTAAATTTTCCTTTTTGCAACTGAAATGCCCTTATTGTTGGAGGAAATGTTGAGAGAGGCCAGAGTCTGTACCCCAGAAATCCTACTTCTGAAATTGACTACCTGTGAAAAAAATTTATCCCTCTCTGGCATACTTTTTCCCTGATGAGAGGGTAATAATGGTGCTTTCGGATAGTAAATTGGCAGTGCTTTTAAATTGCTCAATAAACGTCTTCTGTAATAAATTGTGTAAATGATTGCATGGTCACCGAATTAGTGTCGGAGTATTATCTTTCATTTCATAGCACCTAATTTTCTTTTCCTCATCTGTGTATCAGGTACCATGCTAAATACTGGGAGTACCAAGGTGATTAGATGTATTCTTTGCCATCGAGGGTTTCTTTGTCTAGCTAGTGAGATAGACATATGATAATATAATATAATGCATGTTGGGTGTTTTAATGAATACATGTATAAAGGTTTATGGAAACAAAGGCAAGGTAAACCTGGTGGTATGATGACCAGTGGATGAAGAAGGTGTCAGATAAGATAGGTCTTGAAACATGAGCTTTTTAGATATTCAAGGCATGGGAGGATGTTCCAGGCATAGAGAAGGGCATGGACAAAGGCAGAGGTATGAACATGCAGAGTGCACGTGGTAGTCAGTGCATTCTAGGCATGGTAACACTACACTCCTTTTTACTTTGGTTGAGCCATTTGACTAGTTCTTTAGGCTAATGAGTTGGAAACCAGTGAAATATGATTCCTGGGCCAAAGCTTTTAATAGCTTGTTCAAGACTTTCTAGAGCTCTTCCCAGAACACAACCAGCAATGTCAGACCTGGTGATTATTCTGTCATTCTTGGTCCCTGAGTGACCATGATGAACACAGTACTTCATTAACCCTGATACACATGTAAGATGAGTGAGAAATCTGTTTTAACCTAGTCTATTCCTCTCATTCAGTGCAAAAGTGAGAAATAAGTATGGTGTATCTGCTAAATAAAATAGAAGCTATCTGCTAGAACTGGTTGAGAGTGGAGGAAAAGGAGATTGGAAATACGGGCCAAGATCAAACAGAAACTTTGACACCATGCGGAGAAGTTAACTTGAAATTGTAGGCAATGAGCAGTCATTGAAGGATTCAAGTTTTTCTCTGTTAAGTCATATAGTTCATCTCTTAGGGCATCCTGGTCTGCTGTTTCAGTACTAATTCTACGCTTCCTACAAGCTTAGGAGCTCTGGATCCAGGAAAGTTAGAGGAGATGGGACACCTGTGGCATAGGAAGTGTGAGCTAGGCGTGCCATTCCTTCTGCACTCCAGGTGTGCTGTGCGAAAGAAACAAGACAAAGATTTCTTTGTCCTGGGGCAAGTATATTTTCATTACTGATACTTCCCTATATCTGACATGGTCTACTTTTATTAGGCTACACCTTTAGATAAAAAAGCTTGCTTTTAGCATTACTACTTTAAAGATGGAATCCTTTGGGTTCACCTATGCTTCTACTTCTTGCTCATTGGAGCCAAATTTGGAATGATCTGTTGCTGCTCTGAATTTCCCTTTTATGCTCTACTACTCCCTCTTCCAGTCTTGTTATCCCACCTTTTACATGGTCTATGTACCGTACCCTCCAGCATCCCAGGCCACTCAGTTTCCCCAGATGTCCTTGTCTCCATGACTTAGCATACATCCAGAGTGGGATGTTTACTGTTGAAATTCTTCCCACCCTCTAAGACCCAGCAGCTCAAATACCATTTTTTCATGACGTTTTCTCTCACTAGTGGGAATTAATTTCTGACTTCTTGGGGCTTCTCTACCTCTATTAGGACGATTACCTCACTGAGATGTTATATTCTAGGTATTTATGGGTATGATCAGACTCAAAAATCAAGGGCAAGAACTGTGTCTTTTTTTTATCTCCACAGTCCTCATAGTACTTAGCAGTGCTGTGAACATATTGAACATTGAGATTTTTAAAAAATTGAAAGCCTTGAAATTGAAAGTTGTTTTTTGTTGTTGTTTTAAGTAAGCTCCAACCCAGCATGGAGCCCAACATGAGGTTTGCTTTTTTTTTTTTAAAGATTTTATTTATTTATTTGACAGAGACACAGCGAGAGAGGGAACACAAGCAGGGGGAGTGGGAGAGGGAGAAGCAGGCTTCCCGCGGAGCAGGGAGCCCGATGCGGGGCTCAATCCCAGGACCCTGGGATCACGACTGAGCCGAAGGCAGACGCTTAACGACTGAGCCACCCAGGCGCCCCCCAACATGAGGTTTGAACTCACGACCCCAAGATCAAGACCTGGGCTGAGATCAAGAGTTAGGTGCTTAGCCGGCTGACCCACCCAGGCACCCTGAAATTGAAAGTTTTTAAATCGAAATCTTTAAAAAATTAGTGGAAAGCTTTGTCTAATTTCTCTGCTTTGTTCCTTCAAGGGCTGTCTGTAAAGCACATAGTCTTTCCTACATATCCAGCACCTCCCAGTTGAGCATCAACTCCAAGTGTCCTTTATTTGCAGATTATTTTCTTCCAAATAGTGATAAAGATGTTTGGTTAGAACAGAAGGAGCATCAGTTCCTTTGAAAGACTATGGATTGAAAGTCAGTAAATAGAAGATGAATGTCAATCATTTCTCTTCTGGAGACAGGGCAGGTGGAATGTAGAAATGAAAAGTGTGCCACTAAGAGATTATTAATGTGTACCAAAGAAAATAAAGCTATGTTTAACCTGGAGGAAAGTGCAGTGAACACAAGTAAAGAGAAACACTTTAAAATAAGAAGTCAATGGAACTGAGGAAGTTTTTTAAAAAGTTTAATTCCAGTATGGTTAATATACAGCATTATATTAGTTTCATGTGTGTAATGTAGTGATTCAACAGTTCCATACATTACTCAGTGCTTATCATGGTAAGTGTACTTTCAATCCCCTTCACCTATTTTAGGCACCCCACCCAAGCACCTCCCCTCTGGTAACTGTCATTTTGTTCTCTATAGTTAAGAGTCTGTCTCTTTTTTCTTTTGCTTGTTTTTTCTTTTTGTCTCTTTTTTCTTTTGCTTGCTTGTTTTGTTTCTTAAATTCCACATATAAGTGAAATCATAAGGTATTTGACTTTCTCTGACTGACCTATTTCACTTAGCTTTATACTCTCCAGATCCAGCCATGTTGTTGCAAATGGCAAGATTTCATTCTTTTTTATGGCTGAGTGATATTCTACTATGTGTGTGTGTGTGTCACATCTTCTTTATCCATTCATCTAGGAATAGACACTTGGGCTCCTTCCATATTTCGGCGATTGTAAATAATGCTGCAATAAACAGGGGCACATATAGCTTTTCAAATTAGTGTTTTTGTTTTCTTTCTGTAAATACCCAGTAGTTAAATTACTGGATCATATGGTAATTCCATTTTTTAATTAATTAATTAATTTTTAAGATTTTATTTATTTATTTGACAGAGAGAGAGAGTGAGAGTAGGAACACAAGCAGGGGGAGTGGGAGAGGGAGAAGCAGGCTTCCTGCTGAACAGGGAGCCTGATGCAGGGCTTGATCCCAGGACCCTGGGATCATGACCTGAGCTGAAGGCAGACGCTTAATGACTGAGCCACCCAGGTGCCCCATTTTTATTTTTTTAAAGATTTTATTTATTCATTCATGAGAGAGAGAGAGGTAGAGGCAGAGGGAGAAGCAGGCTCCCCAAGGAGCAGGGAGCCCGATACAGGACTCGATCCCAGGACCCCGCGATCATGACCTGAGCTGAAGGCAGACACTTAACTGACTGAGCCACCCAGGTGCCCTATTTTTAATTTTTTTGAGGCAGATAAAGGTTTGCTTTATTGAGTAACTGATCTGTGTAATTGCTGAGGCCACTGTGTACAGACAAAAGAGTGGTCTCTTCCTCCTTGGATAGAGTCTTGATGATTTCCTCCTCCTTGGTCTGGAGCAGCTCTTCACGGTGCTTGTATGCTTCCTTGGTCTTAGATCTGTGGGCCAGAAGCTTCTTGTGCACCTTGTCTGCCTCAGTTCGTGGATGTGTTTGATGAAAATACACTTGTTTTTCAACAGGTTACCCTTCACTTTCGGGTACAAGCTGTGATACATGGGGAGGTAAATCTTCTTAGATTCGAGGTATTAACTGAGCAGCCGCACAGAATTCTCATCCTCCTCATCCAGGTCATCTTCTCAGGCATTTGAGTCTTGGCAGTACCTTTTCTCTTACCGATGCCCATATGCCTACCCTTGTGGCAGGCCAAGGTGATTTTCTGGTACTTGAGCCTGGGAATGAATAGTCACAGTCTTCTGGATGATCAGCCCATCCTTGATCAGTTTCTGGATCTACTGATGGGAGTTGGCATTGGTGATTTCACTGGGGTCCAAACAGACCTTCTTTTTGCCACAGCGGAGGACACTGGAAGCAAGCCTCTTCTGAAGCCTAAGTCTACTTATGGCTGCCGCCATATTGATAAAAGGAAAGTATTTTTAACTTTTTGAGGAGCCTCCCTACTGTTTTCCACAGTGGCTGTACCAGTTTGCATTCCTACCAACAGTGCAAGAGGGTTCCTTTTTCTCCACATCCTTGCCCCATACTTGTTGTTTCCTGTGTTTTGATTTTAGCTATTCTGACAGGTATGAGGTGATATCTCATTGTGGTTTTGATTTGCACTTCCCTGGTGATGAGTGATGTTGAACATCTTTTCATGTATCTGTTGGCCATCTGTATTTCTTCTTTGGAGAAATACCTGTTCATGTCTTCATATTTTTAAATTGAGTTATTTGTTTTTTGGGTGTTGAGTTGTATCACTTCTTTTTATATTTTGGATCCTAACCCTTTATCAAACATATCATTTGCAAATATCTTCTCACATTCCGTAGGTTGTCTTTTAGTTTTGTTGATTGTTTCCTTTGCTGTGCAGAAGCTTTTTATTTCGATACAGTCCCAATTGTTTATTTTTGCTTTTGTTTTCCTGGCCAAAACTGAGGAAGTTTTACTGTTGAACAAGACTTGGTTGGCAGAAGGATGGAAAGGCGGTTAATAGATAACAAAGTAGTTTGGTATTTGAACAATATGACAATCCAAAAGACCAAGTGTTATTTTGGTCCATACAGGAAAAGGAATGACTCAAAATTTGAAGAAGGGAGGGAGAGAGAAGTACTAGAATCTTAGTTTATCTTAGGGGGAGTGGTTGAGAGGTTTGTCTGCAGTAAATCTCCGTGGATACAAGCTGGTCACTGCTTCTATTCTGTGAGATGATCTGCTTCCTTTTTCTATATCTGAGATGAGAAATAGTAACTAAATCCAATTACAAATTTTTATTTACTTGCTTGGGGGCATCAAAGGTGGACTTTTTTCTTTTCTAATGGAGTCATTATAAATTAGCAAGAATATATAAATTCTCCTCACAGTGCATGATGTAAGAACTGTAGGACATCTCACACTTACAAAAGTTGTCTCAAGAGGAAAATGGCCTATGTCTTACTGTACCACATGCTTCCTAAAGACAGGTTATCAAATAATTCTGTTCAGAGATGAAAAAAGCATTGTGATATCTAAATGACCAAGATACCCCTGGTTTGCTTCACAGGATTGTCTAAGGGTCCCTTTCCAAACCTGTCAACTAAATGTAATATCCTGCTTACATGAAGATGAGCACCAATCTTACATCAGTAGGATTTGAACCTTTGAGTATTTTTCAATAGAAGTAGCACAAAAGGAAAGTTATTATTTGTGTCTGGGTAGAACACAGTATGAGAGAAATTATTGCATTGGGAATATCCCCATCTTTGTGGAAGCATGAACTAAAACCTTATTTAGGGCTATTTTCCTTCTGGAGTTTAGAATGCTTTTATTGCTGGAGATCAATTTTACGATGAGTGCCAATATGTCTCTGTAAGTTTTAAAAAGTAAAATGTGCTGCCACTAAAGTTTTGTTGTATAGAATCTAAAGGTATGTGTAAAAGGCAGACCTGAGGGAGGTATTAGATTAATTTTTCAAGTTAGATTGATTTTAAGGAAAAATATTTTGATGCTGCTAATTTGTGTGCTACTCATCAGGAGAGAGATTACTTCTTGAATTGCTTTCCAGGGTGCATTTGAGTAACAATTAAATACTTGATAAATGAAATAAGCAGACACATATTATGTATTAACTATTCCAGTGACCCATATCACCTGCCAAGCAATAAATCTGTGGGATAATAAATTGGTGGATACTCTAGATTGGGTGGTCAAGGATATTTGAACTGAGATTTAAATGATAAGGAGCAGTCAACTATTTAGAAATGCAGGGTGACCTTTCCAGGTAAGCTAAGAAGCAAAAGCCTCAAAATGGGAATGAGCTTGACCTGTTAGAGGACCAAAAAGAAGGCTGCTGAGGCTGGAGTGGAGGGGCCTGGGGCAGAATGGTAGGACTCGAAAGCGAAAGGAGGTACAGATCATGTAGTACTTTGTAAGTCAGGATGAAGAATTTAGATTTAGTGCTTAGGAAGATGGGAAGCCATCAGTGTATTTTAAGGGTAAAAATGCTCTGGCTGGTTGTCGTGAGTTATGGATTAGAGGAAGGCAAGAGAAAATGGGATGGAGCTGGAGGTAGGCAAAATGTAGGTTGGGGCAATTGTCCAGAACTGGGTGGTAGTAATGGGGATGGAGAAAAGTGAGTGGAGCTAGAAGGGGTTGAAAGAAAGGTGTGGTGAAAGAAGCCAGGTGGGCAGGCAATTAAGATAAGCCTCTAGGTCTAAGTAGGGAAAACCAACACCTCACCTACAGGAACTTTGGTTTGCATTCAGGCGGTAAGGACTCCTGAAGGACCTTTTAAAAACCAGTCTGTCCCAGTCACTGAGGACCTGGCTAATTAGTGACTTTTGATCTCTGGAGATATTTCTATAATCAGGGACTTGGATTTTTCACTCCCTTTGCTTTCTTTCTAGACAGGCTTCTTGGATATCAGGAGTGGGTGGTGGGTAATGGGGATCCCGAGGATGGTGAATTTGCCCTAAAGAAAAACTGGGGTACTACACACAGCCACTTACCTAGGCAGCCTCACAGTTCAAAAAAGAGAGGCAGGGAGGCTTAATGCTTATTGTGCTCTGGGCCAGAAGTTTTACATACCACATCTCATTCCCTCCTTTTGATAACTTGTGAGGTGCATTTTTAAATACCAATTTTACAAAAGAGAGGCAGAGACAGAGATACTCAGATAGGTTATTTATTTTGTCCAAAGTCACACAGCTTGTAAGTGGTGGAGCCAGGACTGGAATCAGAATGGGGCTCTCTGTGCTCCCCACACTGCCTCTGAATTGGAGTTAGTCTGTTTGCCTTCTTTTCTCATTACCACATAGATTCCATGAAGAGCTTATCCTGGGGAAGGCCATGATTTCTCTTTGTTATGTTTACTATATTGGCCTCCCCTACCCCGCAGAGCGCCTAGTAAAATGCTCAGCAAACATGCCTGCCTGGAGGCAACACCCCTACTTGCTGCCACATGTGGGGCTGGGGTGAGAGGCAAGGCAGGGCTGGTGAGGTGGATTGCTTTGCTGCTGCTGCTGCTACTAGGGAATGGGGAGGGACTCTGCTGCCTAAGCCTTGGCTCGAAGGCATTTTCCATTTCCTAGCCCCCTCCTCCATCCCTCAGCTGTCGCCCCTCCGTTTCAGCTCTGGCCCCTAGGGGAGCGTCCCTTGCCGCGGGGCTGACAGCACTTGGGGAGCAAGGTCCCTGTTCTCTGCTGCTCTAGCTCTGTGCACAGAGCTTCGTTCGCGGGCGCCTGGTGTCCAGCGGGCACTGATGTCAAGCAGTGGCGGAGCGCTGCCTACAGACGGTTGACCTGGACCCTCCTCCACACCCACTTCCTTCGTCGCCCCCTCCCTCTTGCCTGCACTCGGGCTCTGACTCTCTATAAAAGGCGGGAGCGTGGCGTGCCACAGCAGCTCCGAGTTTCAGCACCATGGAGAGCCCCCGTCTTCGGCCGCTGGCCCTGTTGGGTGCCGCCCTGCTTTTGCTGCTACCTCTGCTGGGCGCCGGGGCCCAGGAGGACGCTGAGCTCCAGCCCCGAGCCCTGGACATCTACTCTGCCGTGGAGGATGCCTCTCATGAGAAGGAGCTGGTGGGTATCTCCCGGATCCCCCTTGGCTGCCGCCCGGTCCTTTCCTTTGTATTCGTCCATCTTCTTTCCCTCCTTCCCCACCCCCACTGCCAGAGTCGGGGTGCAGGGAGATGAGCGTAAAGCCCAGGCTTACATCTGTAAATCGTCTGGAGCCCACTGCTTCAGGCAGTTTGTAGAGTGAATCTCCTGTCCCGGGCCCTCGGAGCAACAGGAGCCTCAGCGTCTAAGGGACTTGCGGTCAGTATGTGAGACAGTGCTCGTTAAGTTAATACCCCTCGAACGTCCCTTTCTGTCCTTGGAGTCCCAGGGTGGAGTGCGTGTGGTTCCCGGGTTCTTTGTAACTAGGGCTGGGAGTGAGCACCTGGGTTGGGATCGCAGCCAATGCAGCAACTTTGGGCTCCGGGGCGATGTGTTGCAGATCGAAGCGCTACAGGAAGTCCTGAAGAAGCTCAAGACTAAAAGTATTCCGATCTATGAGAAGAAGTATGGCCAAGTCCCCATGGTAAGGCTCTGGGATCACCCCCTCCCCATGTTTTTCTGAGAGGAAATATACCACCTTGAGTCTTATACATTGACCTCCCTAGGACGCAGTTAAATCAGGTAATGGGTTTGCAGAATTTTGTGGGCTCTTTTATTTTCCACCGCCAAATCATACCCCTTGGTTTCTAAGGGCAAAGAGTAGAATGGCCATTTCGGAGGATCCAAGAGCTGGTGCCAGGAACCAGCTCTTGGGTCTGTGTGGAAAGGAGCATTTCTTGAAGATGAGCTTTTTTTCTTTCATGAAAAATTCTCTGAATTGGAAGAGCCCTTAAATCTACTCAGTTCTTGTTCCTCTAATTTTCTTCTTGCCATCTGGAGCACTGCCAGTTTTTCTGATCTATGTTTTAAGGTCAAAATTCTTGATTCCCCGCTTGTCACTTTCCTTGGGGAATTACACATGCACACACTCGTGTTCTCTCTCTCTTTCTCTCTCTCTCTCTCTCTCACACACACACACACACACACACACACACACACCCCTCTTCCTTGGGATGAGGAGTCTGAAAGCAGGGAGCAGAGGCTGTGAGAAAATACAGGTCTATTGTTTATTTCTTAGAAAAATGTCTGGTTGATTATTTTCTTTTTGATAACAAAGGGAGCTAGAAAATGTACCCCCTCCCCCCAAAATAAAAGGTGGAATAAAGTAGGAGGAGCTCAATAATTTAAGTTTTTTTCTTTTTATGTTCTCACTGAAATTTTAAGGCTGTGTTTCAGGTCTGACCATACTTAGACCTCCGGTGATAGTGATAGGTTCCATCTATCTCTCCTAAGAGGCAGACATTGTGTTGATGGGGGAGATGTGCCTGTTGGGAGCCTGGGTTTGCTTTTGTGGGAAGACCACACATTGTGTTGTTTTCAGTGCCACGCTGGGGAGCGGTGCGCAGTGCGAAAAGGAGCGAGGATTGGGAAGCTGTGCGACTGTCCCCGAGGAACCACCTGCAATTCTTTCCTTTTGAAGTGCTTGTGAGGCATCCACCCGCCTCCATAAATCCCCACTGCCTCTACTTCCCCCAGAGGACCACACCATCTCTGGAGTTCGCCTTTAGCAACAAAGTTTGCATTTCCCTCTGAGGGTTAAGGGGCTCTTTTCCTGCTGTTCCCAAATAAAAGAACACATTAGATGTTACTGTGTGAAGGATAATGCCTTGTATGGTGTTGATACATGTGCAAAGTATTCTTTTCTTATTCATCTGACACACTCTTTGTGTAAAGAAGGGGAACTTCTGCTTTGAAAATTGTATTTTTGTATGTGGTGTGGCCGGATGAAAATTAGATTTAGTTAATCTTGGTAGATGACATCACAACCTGGAAGATGACCCCAAATGACACAAATTGCAGCATGTACAAATTATACATAATAAAGTGTTTTTAATAATTGCTCATACTGTATCATTGTTTCTATGTCATAAGTAATTTAAGTAAGAATGGTGGAATTAATCATGCTGTTGTTTTCAAAGAGAAATATTTTAAAAATAGCAGCCTATTGGGAGTACAGCACCTTGGCTCCAAGGAGTTTTCATCATTAATTGGGAGTTTGCCACACAAACTTTTGTGCACTGTTTTTCTTTGATTGCTGTGGGGTGTGTGTGTGTGTGTGATAGCGTTTATTAAAACCTTTAGTAGACTCCTTAATTTTCACAGTGAGAACAATAAAAGATAAATTGTTTCAGACTTTAGCTCCATTAAAAGCAGTTTGAAAAATTGGAATTTTTGTTTTGGCTACTCCTTTATTAGAAAATATTCATTGATAAGAAATGGATTCTTTGGGGGCTTGTTCTTTGTCCAAAGGATGGGAAATAGCTGTATTAGGTGTTTTAAGGGTGGGAGACCCACTTATTCCCACTACTTAATATACAATCTTGCATGGGGCAACTGGGTGGCTCCGTCTGTTCAGTGTCTGCCTTCAGCTCAGGTCATGATCCCAGGGTCCTGGGATTGAGTCCCATAGCAGACTCCCTGCTCAGGGGGGAGCTTGCTTCTCCCTCTCCCTCTGCCTCTCCTCCTACTTGTGTTCTCTCCCTCTCTGTCAAATAATTTTTCCAAGATTATATATTTTTAAGATTTTATCTTGAGGGGAACAAATGAAAATTGATAGGTGGTAGATTCAACTCAAGAAATATAAAAATCTTAAAGGTTAGTAGCCTTTAAATGTTTCTGAGTGTTTACCCGAGGTCACATTTCTAAGGGCTTAAACCAGAGTAAATAACATGTAAGAAGAAGCATCAGGAGACAAACAGGGGCTTATGGTTTCCCAGTGCAAACTCAAGAGGCACCTGCATAATATTAGTATTAAGAAAGAAAATCCCTCCCCTGCTTCCTGGGGAGATAGAGTATGCTGATAGAAAATATGCTCATACATAATTGCTATTTGCAGTATTTTCATTGTTACTATTAGCATGGCTCATTCCCTTAATAATCTTCCAAGATAGATACTACTACCATTTTTTGGAGAAGGAAGCAGAGGTCAGGAGAGATGATGGAAATCATCTTGGTCAGGTCACATAATCCTAAATCCTGATTTCAGCTCTAATCCCTCTGACTCCCAAGATTTATTTGCCTTTTGCTTCCATAACACTCTGGGCAATTGAACAGGTTGTTTGGACTCCCAAATTCCCCAGAAAGCACTTCTTTCTTTAATAGAAATTAGCTCACTTGGGTGGCCGATGTATTTTTGGGAGTCACATTTCTATTTGAATTCCTCTTTGACAGGCTTAGTTGTGATTGAAATGTGTTACATTTTAATCCTGAAAAACTGCGAGGAGGTCATTAATGGTTTCATTGTCTGCTACTTTTCCAGAAAGTATTTAAGTTAAAATCCTGATCTTGAGCCCCTTAACTGTTCTCATTCGTGTCAGTCCTAAATAAATAAGATCAGGAAATTGCTTTAATCATTGATTACTGCACAGGCAGGACCCTGGAGGAGAACACTGAGAAGAGCTTCCTATCGCAGCCTGGAATGTTTCCCCAAAAGGAAGAGATGCTGGAGGACTTCGTGGTTCAAAGACAGGAATAAGAATTCTACTCTGACCCCTTTAACTCTGTCACCCCTACTTCTATGTCACCCCATTCTTTCTTGTTTCATTTGACTAAAGGACATGGACTTAGGGGTAATTGGTAATGAGGAATCTGTGGGCTGGTTATGAAAGGGTTTTTCCAAAAGTTTGGTCTGGGGATCCAGGTTTTAAGTTCATGGTGGTAACGACATTCTATACTAACGATGGCAACATTTAATCTGAAGTGGCTTGGTAGACGTAACCTTGCCTACTCATTTTGTCAGTATTAGACCTCTTCATTTTTTTTTCTTAAAGATTTTATTTATTTGAGACACAGAGAGAGAGACAGCACAGAGGGAGCAGGAGAAGGAGAAGCAGGCTCCCTGCTGAGGAGGGATCCCAGGTCCCTGGGACCACGACCTGAGCCGAAAGCAGATGCTCAAAACACTGAGCCACCCAGTTGCCCCTAGACCTCCTGTTCAAATAGAATGCCTTACTATGTTTAATGACTGAAGGTCTCTGTGGTAGAGGATAAGAATGTTAAATATTTTTAAAATTTTAATAAAAGAAGTAGTTATCCATGTGCAGTCACCATGTATGAGCCCCAGAGATCTTCTGAGATTGGCTTGAAGGATCAGGGGTATAAGAGTTGGCAAGTATCTACATCTAAAGATCTGAAGAACGTTACAGGCATAGGAATGGTGTTTCTAGAACAGTAGTTCTCCCATGGTCTAGAGGTGATAGGTGAAAGTTACTAGAGGACTTGTCTCAACTACACATAACCACTGCCCTTCCTACAGTAATTGCTGATGTTTCACCCTTCACTCTTTGCTAGAATCTGGAGGCCTGTGAGGGACACATGCTATACCTAGGTACCCACACACCCTTCCCAAACCTGATAATGGTACATCGGATTCTGGTTATTGACAAAGATTCTTTCTTGACCAGACTTGAGTCAGGTTCTTGAACCTCCTTCTGAGCCTATCTATGCACTCCCTTATAAAATCCAGTTTCAGCAAGAATCCTGATAAATCAATTTATCAAGAGTCCCACATCCCTCTCATCTTCCACCATCCCCCAGGTGATGTCTGGGCACTTTGACCTGTCTTTAGCAAAGATCCCGTTAGGCTGGTTTATCTTGAATTTCCCTGACCCCTGATGTTTCCCATTAGTAATTTCCCATCCACTTCTTGGCTATAAATTCTTACTTGCCCATGCTATGTTAGGAACTGAGCCCTGTTCTGTACTGAAGTCTCTTTTCCCCTATTGAAGTAGTCTTGAACAAAATCTATTTCTATGGCTATAATGACCAATTCTGGTTTTTCTTTGACAGGGGAGACTATTTAGGATTGTGTAGTTTAAATAAGATCCTCAGATTGTTCTGCGAAGCTTCCTACCCTAGAACCACTGCAATATTGAGCTTGTTTTTGGTATAGTCCCATTCATGCTACACTTTTTTGAGTGCCTTCCATGTGTTGGGTATTGAGAACATAATGATAAAGAAGAGAGACATAATCCTTGTTCTTGAGTTTACAATCAAGTGATTTATAGTCTTTTGGTGAGAATAGATAATAAGCAAAAATTATAAGCCATAATAAACTTTATGAATTTATCTATGAATTCTATGAATTTATGTTGACATGTTGAGGCTGTGGACTCTTAGAAAATGAATACCAGATGAGGTCCAAGTGGCTTTCCCAGGAAATAAGTCTTTGGGCCCCTCAGGTGTACACTTTTGCCTTGACCAGGTGGAACTTACAGATGTTCGTAGATCAGCAATATCTCAAGGGAAAGCAAGGCTGAGAGTAAGGAGGGTGGTGGTTCTGGCATCAGCTTTCAGTGTTCTTTATTTCACTGATGGGTGGGTGTCTAAATATAATTCTCTCTTGCCTGGCTAATGTGTGTTTATAACTTGTTTCCTTTGCCTTTGTAGATGTAGGTGCTCCGTTCAGGGTCTCCAGTCTAGAGGGTCTATCAGCACAACAGTTTTGGTTTAAGAATAGTTTATGCAAATATTTCTTTTTTTTTAAATAAAAATAAATAAAGATTTTATTTATTTGACAGAGAGAACAAGCAGGGGGGAGCAGCAGGCAGAGGGAGAGGGAGAATCAGACTCCCTACTGAGCAAGGAGCCCAATGTGGGTGGGGCTCCTGAGCTGAAGGCAGATGCTTAACCGACTGAATCACCCAGGCATCCCTATGCAAATATTTCTAACTGGTGTTCCCTGAACTACTGAGAAGAGGAAGAGCAACAAGGAAGAGGTTAAACATTTAGAAGAAAGAGGCGGTAATTGTTGAAGTGAAGCTCTTGTCAGGAATGGGAGGATGGGATTCAGAGCCAGGAAAAAGATAGCTTTGGGAAGGAAGGAGAGCACATGACATGTGAAGATGTAGGGGATTTTAATATGTGTGTTGGCAGAAGTTGGGGGTAGTTATTTCATGGCTTCTGTTTTCCAAGGGAAGTAGGATATAAACTGATCTGTTGAGAAGAAATTTTCTATTTAATAATTATATATACACAGTATAGAAACTGATGATAGCCTAACCTCTACTATAATATGACAAATTCATCATAAGACATGATATGTTAGGTACTAGACAGAGAGGAAGATGAATTTAGAGGGTATAGAGGTGAATTATCAAGGCTTGTAAACATAAGTGGCATTTGAGTATTCTTTGAAGAATGTGTAATATTTCAAAATGTGAATATTGGGGAAATTTTGTTTAAGATGTGGGAAATAGTGTGAATGGAAGTGTGCAAGAAGGGACACCTGGCTGGCTAGTCAGTGGAGCATGCAACTCTTGTTCTCAGGGTTATGAGTTAGAGCCCCATGTTGGGTGTAGAGATTACTTAAAAAAAAAAAAAAAAAAAAAAAGTGTGTAAGGAAAAGAATGCAGTTAGAAATAGCCTGAGTGCTGGGGCGCCTGGGTGGCTCAGTTGGTTAAGCGACTGCCTTCGGCTCAGGTCATGATCCTGGAGTCCGGGGATCAAGTCCCGCATCGGGCTCCCTGCTCGGCAGGGAGTCTGCTTCTCCCTCTGACCCTCCCCCTCTCATGCTCTCTCTATCTCATTCTCTCTCAAATGAATAAATAAAATCTTTAAAAAAAAGAAATAGCCTGAGTGCTGAGAACATGAGGTACAAAATGGTAAACAAGGAGATAAGGGTGGGTATGATTGTGGGTGAAGCGGCCAAGGCTTTATTCCTGACAGCTGTAGGGCATGATCAGGGCTGTGCTTTAGGAAGCTCATTCTGATACCACACGAAAGGAGGGACCAGAGAGGAGGACATGGCACAGAAAGAGTAGGCAGGAATATACTGCAGTAGTCCAGAAAAGAAGTGATGAAAGCCTGGATGGATATGGGTAGCGTGGATGGACAGGAAGGATGCAGGAGGCATTGTCCAGGAAGAGTCTGAAGCAGTTTTCCCAAACTCTTCTTGTGTGTGATGGTGTTTTCCCTCATCTATGGCAAAATGGCACGGGGGCAGGGAGATCAAAGCTAAATATATTCAGTTTCTAATTTTTTTAAAGATTTTGTTTATCAGAGAGAGAGCGAGCGAGAGCATGAGTGGCAGGGAGGGGCAGAAGGACAGGGAGCCCAATGTGGAGCTCGATCCTAGGACCCCAGGATCACGTCCTGAGCCGAAGTCAGATGCTTAACCAACTGAGCCACCCAGGCGCCCCTCTAATTGTTTTAATTCCCAGTTCAGCATACCTACATTTTAAGAGCATACCTATATACCTCTGTTGAGGTACACTTTATATGTAATAAATTTCATTTCTTTCAGGTGTATACACCTTATGTTTTCAGTGTTAAAGTAACTTTTATGAAATGTTAGTGGAAATAGATGGCAGTTGTTTTCCTAATGTTTCTATTAGCAAAATAAAATTGGGCATTTCTGTTTTGGGATGTCAGAACTTTGGGGGAATTTTGACTGGTTTGGAAAATCTAGAGGTGTGGAAACTGTTGGACTTGGGGAGATTTACGAAAAGAGGAGTGTGCTAGGCTGGGAGGATGGTATACATCAGAGAAAGGGAACAGGCATGGATGCTTACAGGGGAGGAGAGTGAGGGTGTGAATATATAAGGGACCTGGAGCTTCTCTAGGTTGTTCTAGATTCCAGTGCAGATGTGGCTTTAGCAGAGGGAGGCAAGCCCAGGGTAGCACTGCAATGGAAGCAGGAAGCCTGGTTTCCGGTCATGGCTCTGCCACTTATTAGCTGTGTAACCTTAAGCAAGTCACGGAATTGTGCAGGACCTCAGACATGCACACATTGAAGAGTCCCTTTCCAGTTCAAATATTTCAAGGCTTCATTCTATATTATTTGATTACATCTAATCTTCTGTGTTTGAGCAACTGTGAAATAAAGCAAATATGCTCCAGCCCAAACTGATTTTGGCTTTACTCGAACTGCAGGCCTTACCAAGAAAGAATAAATCTAAAATCACCTCAATTTTTTTTAAGTTTGGATTTCTTAAACACTAAATTATCTTCTGATGAGCCCTAAGCATTTGGAATTTGAAGATAAATTGCTTTAAAATTATATACATACATATTATATATATATATATTACATTTATATATTATAGTTCTATTTAAATTATAAATGTATACTGATATCAAATAAGTACATAAGTTATATATAGCTACATATTTTTATATAACTATAATTATTAAATTTATATATGTAAATATATAATTAGATATAATACATATGTAACATAGCATATATAATTAATATAATTATAATTATAAATTATAAATATGGTTTAAAAATTATTTGTATATTTTAAATATATTTTAACCATTATAATATATAATTATAAGATATAAATATAATTACATATTATAAATTACATGTATATAATTTATATACATTAGTTGCTTCCCCACACAGTGATTTGTTTCCTTTTGTATTCTCATTTCCCAATTTTTATTGGTGGTTAGGACCCAGCTGGGGCTCTCTAAGGAGGCACACATAAGCAGGCTTCATAAAGACTGAAAACCTCTGTAAACATGTAACTGGAGAACATTCTTAACTTGAGAACTTTTTAAATTTATTTTTATTTTTTAGAGAGTGCAAGAGTATGGGAGTGGTGGGAGGGGCAGAGGGAGAAGGAGAGAGAGAATCCCAAGCAGACTCCCTGTTGAGTGCAGAGCCTGAGGCTGGGCTGCATCTCATGACCTTAGATCATGACCTGAGATCATGACCTGAGCCAAAATCAAGAGTCCAATGCTTAGCCGACAGAGCCACCCAGGTACCCCTTAACTCGGGAACTTTATACTAGCAAATATTTTAAGGCTCTAAAGTCTTAAAACCACACTTCTGATGGATTGAGCTCCCATGTCTCAGCTGAGCTTCTACTTTATACATTCCATTCGTTGTCTTTCATGATTTATAGTGTCAGCCTCAAGGTTCCAGAGCAGTTGGGTTTTGTGGGTTTATTAGGAGTTTGTTGTGATTCTCACTGTATAGCTTACAAACCTACTTTATACATGGTCTTAATCTTGGGCTTGGTCACAGAATTTCAGAATTGAAAGGAAACTTTGAGGTCATTTAATTAAATCTCATTTTAGAAATGAAAAGATGGAAGCCTTAATGGTAAAATGACTTGTCTATTCCTTTGGTGACCAAATGAAAATTCAGTGAAGCAATCAATCTGTATTTGGTAAGTTGTAGGACATTCTATCCAACAGAATCCCTCTTAGGACAAGCTGTCTTCGTTTGGGAGATTGCCTTGAAAAGTGTTTGGGTGGAAGTAAACCCTCCTTGATTATGTTTTATTTATCTTTCAATCTCCTTTTACTCTATTTTAAAATTTGATTTCCTTTTTTTTTTTAAAGATTTTATTTATTTATTTGAGACAGAGAGAATGAGAGAGAGAGAGCACATGAGAGGGGGGAGGGTCAGAGGCAGAAGCAGGCTCCCTGCCGAGCAGGGAGCCCGATGCGGGACTCGATCCAGGGACTCCAGGATCATGACCTGAGCTGAAGGCAGTCGCTTAACCAACTGAGCCACCCAGGCACCCGATTTCCTTTTTGACTCAAGTTATCTAGGAGATGTCATTTGGTGGCAAAAAATATATATAAGCCAATCCTAATGAATTTATGTCTAGAGGGGGAATTTATTATAAGATAATCAGAAGACAGGAAATATAGGTGTGTAGTAAGGAAGTGGATGCCCAAAGCCAGTAGGAGTCATTTCCTCTCTCAGTCTCTCTCTTACTTCCTTACCCACATGTTTCTCTGTCTCTCCATCTTGCTTTGTATAGGTTTACCTAGGTTCTAGTAATGGAATTGCTGGGTAGGTTTACCTAGGGTCCAGTAGTGGAATTGCTGGGTAGGTTGTACAATATGCTTATTTTCAGCTTTACTAGATAATGCCAGATTGCTCTCTAAAATGGCTGTACCTGTTTATGTTCCTACCAGTGGTGTACTTCACAACCTCACCCATGCTTGGAATGGTTATCTTTAAAATTTTTGCCAACCCGGTGCACCTGGCTGGCTCAGTTAGATGAGCATGCGACTCTTGATCTCGGGGGTGTGAGTTTGAGCCTCACGTTGGGTGTAGAGATTACTTAAAAAAAAAACAAAAAACAAAACCTTAAAAAAATTTTTTTTGGCCAATCAGATACCATTTTTGCCAATGATATCTCATTGTTATTTGAATTTGCATACCTTTGACTACTTAGGATGAGCATATTTTTATATTTATTTATATCTTCTCTTTTGTGAATTGTCTCTTCATGTACTTTGCCTATTTTTCAGTTGGGCTATTTGTCTTTTTCTAACCAATTTGTAGAAGTTCTTCATATATATCCTGAATACTACTTTCTTACTGTGCTGCTTGGTCGTTCACCTTGTCTGCTTGACATGGTAAATTTATTGACAGATTTTCTAATGGTGTTTTCCCTATTATGGGATTAGCTCTACTTAGTTATGACATATTTTATAATACATTTTAACTTTGATTTGTTAATATATAAACTAAAACCTTTATGTCTGTATTTCTAAGAAAGACTGGTTTGTAATTTTATTTTCTTGTCATCTGATTTTGGTAGTAGGCTAAATAGCCTCAAAAAATACATTAAAGAATTTGTTTCCCCTCTGCTTTCCTGGTCCTTTGAAGCAGTTTGTAAAGAAGAATTATCTGTGGAGGTTTGGTCAACTTTTTTGTCAGTGGGCAATTTTGATTACTAACTCAGTTTCTTGATTTTTGAAAGACCTCAAAACTATGACTGGAGAAAGATGAGACATGAAAGATTCTAGTTGGACTTAATTAATTAATTAAAGATTATTTATTTATTTTAGGGAGAGAGTGCACAAGCGGGAGGGGCAGAGGGAGAGAGAATCTCAGAATCTCATGCAGACTCTGCACTGAGTGTCCCTGACGGTGGGGAGGGGTGTTGGGGGGACGAGCTCAATCTCATGACCCTGAGATCACCACCTGAGCCAAAACCTAGAGCTGGATGCTTAACTGACTGTATCACCCAGGCACTCCCAGTTGGGCTTACTTTAAATCTAGGTAGGAAGGATATAAAAAGATCTAAGAATAGGACAAAGAAGGGCTAAGTTTTTGAATTTGTAGTTTTGATTAATTAAAGGCTAAATTTAAAAATCAAAGTAGCACTTGAGTAATCTTTTGTGTTGCCTCTCCTAAGTGCCTTGGGCTTCTGCTCCAGAGCCTTGCAGTGTTGGTTTGGGTCTCCTGGCCTGTGGTGATCAGAGATAGTCAGATGGTTGGGCAATTTTCCTGCTAGCTCTTTTCCAAGCAACAACTCAGGGATTCAGCCAGTGGGGTGTTTAGTTGCTGTTTCCAAGGCCATAGAGCTGTCCTCCTTCCCTGGGCTTATGACTTCCAATAAGCTATAGACCCAGGCAGTCATCTGCAGCAATTAAAACAAATTTAGCTTGTTTTCAAACAATTTAGCTTGTTTCACTTCAACCCCTGTTTTGGAGCAGTTTTAGTCCTTTTACCGCATAGGAGCCAAATTTGTAGCTGCCACTTCCAGCTTCTGAACCCTGAGTCGAGCAACTTCTCAGCCTCGGGTCTGTTCATGACATTGCATTTTGGCCCATTGGGACATTTAGCTTCCTTTTTGAGGCTGGCTATATTGTTTAAGTTTTTTCTTTTTATATTTTCTCTGTCCTTGTGGGATTACTTCATGGTATGAACTTAAGGCACCAGTTATCCTGGAAGTATACATCCCCATTCATTCTTTTTTTTAAAAAATAGATTTGTTTATTTATTTGAGAGAGAGAGAGCACACAGAGGGAGAGGGAGAGGGAGAAGCAGACTCCCCGCTGAGCAGGGAGCCTGATGCTGCCTGGATCCCAGGACCCTGGGATCATGACCTGAGCCGAAGGCAGACACTTAACTAACTGAGTCACCCAGGCATCCCCAGTTTGACTTATGTTCTTAACCCTCTATTAAAACTACTTTTATCATGACCACCAACCAAATTCACATTTATAAATCCAATGTGTGTTTTTCTACTCTCTTTCTGATCTCCAGTGAATTGTTCAGTAAATTCTTTGTTACTCAAAGTAATAGTTGATGTGGTTTTTTTGAAAAATGTTTATCAGTACTTCTTTTTTTTATGCCATAAGTTTATTTACAAACATACTGAGTATGTTGAATTCAAGAGTTCGATCCATTTTTCAAAGAGATTGTACCTCTTACAATGTTCCTTTTCACATCTATTCAATGGATTAATTAAAACATCTTTATTTCTCAAGCATTTGGTGTCAAGCAAAAGGTACAGCAAATCCAGATCCAAAGTGCATAGTCATCATAATTAGTAACTGCCACTTGTTTTCCACTAAAAATGGCAAATTCTTCCCTGGGCCTCCTCACAGTGGCTCCTATGGACCACCGAGGTTGCGAACCCCCAGATGCTCAGTCCCAACATAGTGTTGTTGGAAGTTCTGTGAAAGGCACAGAGACCCAAGATGAAAGAAATGGCCTCAGTACTTCTTTTTCATCCAATACCTAACATGGTAAGATAGCTGTATCCACTTATTCATCCCTTTATTCATCATTCAACAAATATTTTTGAGTACTTACTCTGTGTCTGGCACTGTGCTAGGCTCTAGGGATACATCAGAGAAGAAAACAGTCAAAATTGCCACCCTCATGGAGCTTATGATCTTAGGTAACAAGAAGACTCTGTTTAAGTGGGGCCCATACAAGTAAACTTATGGAAAGAGAAAGATTCCTACAGTGGCTTTGAATTTCCCTTCCCTGGAAATTTGTGAAGAGCATCATCACTCTTTTTTTCAGGTTGCCTATGATTCCTTTTGTCTGTGTATCTTAGCTTCTGCCATTTGTTTCCAACACTTTGGCTCTAGTAACCTATTTTGGCATATACTCTCCAACTACACTTTTGTCATTGATCTCCTGAGTTCTCAATTTTACCCTCTCACCCCCAAACTCTGGTTGCTATAAAAGACCCACGACCTTCTCCCCCTCAACTTTTCCACAGCTCCTTGGGACCAGACCTAATTTCTGTTTAGCCATGGTATAAGGAGAATCTGATAATATTCGCCATATGCCAGAGGGACTTGCTCTCAGTTTTGATCTATGAATACTTCTGCATGAAAACCTGTTCCATTTGGATGAGAAAGTCTGAACCTGTGTGTGCATGCAGGCTACACCCACGCCGGCTCTGGTTTTCTGTCCATTATCCTTGTTTCCCCAGAGCACTCTCACGCTGTCACCAAGGGCAACTGCACACATGGCCTCTCTGCCCTCTGGATGATTGAAACCATTAATAATTTACCAAACTCTGGCTGCTGCCTTTTGTTAATTATCACTATGCTAATGATGTCCCTCAGGAAAAGGGAAAAGTAATTTCTCCTCCATTGCAGTCTCAGTGAAGACAGACCATATTTCATAAATACAACGGGGGTGGGTGTTTTGTCTTGAATGTTTTTGAACTCTTCTTTTGCAGAGATAGAGGAGGTAGATGTAAGCATAATCAGATAAAATTAAGGCAGGTAAAGATTCTGTTTAAATATCAATGTCAGTGTGCTGCTAATGTGGCTCTAATTTAGCCTGTCTGTTCTTTCAGCTAGGATACAGTGTTACTTTTACTGAGATGTGTTCTTAGTACAGGTGGAGACTTTCTTAAAATGTGGCACCAAGAACTGGACATAATCCTCTAAAATGAGGTTGTCTCATATAGCCATGGATTACCTGTTCAGATCATGACTCTTCGTAACCATGAAGGCAGTTTTTTCCCATTTGATCTGTCTTGTTGACCCAAGGAGGACTAAAGGAGCCAAATGTATGAACAGTACCTGAACACAAGTATTCAATACAGGTTAGCTATGACAAAGGATAAAGGAAAGTCTGCGTAATTTCCTAGGCTCTGTGTGTTTGTGACAGGTCTCTGTAGGATTTGTTTCCAGATGTTGTGGGAAATAACAGAGGAGCTTCCTTATTGCATCTGAACAACTGGCAGATTAGCCAAAAGGATCAGTTAGGCATCTGGAAGTACACTCTCAAATAGGGTGCCTCAAATTAAAACAAAGAAGGTGTTTAATGCTAACTACACCAAAAGTTTTACTAGCTTGTTTTGATCCAGTGTAGGTATAGGATTCGGAATCTATTCTGGAAGACTGGCAGTTTTTCTTGTGTGGGGAGAAGGGAGCAGGCATTCAACCAACAAAATTGTTGCATGAGCACTGTCCTGGGTGCTGAAGTTTTCTTTCTTTCTTTTTAAAAGATTTTCGTTTCTAACTTTATTAGTATTTTTCACAAATTTTTTTTAAAAGATTTTATTTATTTATTTTAGAGACAGAGCACAAGAGGGGGGAGCGGGAGAGGGAGAAGCAGACTCCCTGCTGAGCAGGGAGCCCATGCGGGACTCGATCCTGGGACTCCAGGATCATGACCTGAGCCGAAGGCAGTTGCTTAACCAACTGAGCCACCCAGGTGCCCCCACAAAATTTGAGTAAAGGAGAAAATGGGAAGAAATTTACCACTTCTGTTTATTGTTCAAGTCTTTGGGGTTTTTTTTTTCCTTTTTCTTTCCTGAACTTTATGCAAGAGGCTGTCCCCTGTGTGTGTTCCAGCTGGAACTATCTCCTTAGAATCATGAAGAGGTAATACATTGAAAAGGCTGAGAACACAAAATCTAGATACTGATGGCCTGGGTTTGAATCCTAACTGCATTTCTACTTAGATGGATAATCTTGGCCAAGATGGTTAACCCTTGTGAACTTCATTTTTCTCATCTTTAAATAGAACATAATAACCTCCAGGATTGTTGAGAAATTAAAATGTTAGTGTGTGTTAAGTACTTAAAACAGTGCCTAAGTATTTTATCTTTTTTATGTGATAATTTACTATTTCTTTCAATAGCTTCCCAAGGGCAAGAACAATGTCTACTTTGCTCATAATTGCATGCCCAGAGGTAGGCACAATGTCCAGAACATAATAGAAATTCAATTGATTTGTTGTAAGGGAAAATACTTGCAAATGGTTCTTCAAAGACAGAGGAATAAGGTACCTGAGGAAATGTAGCATTTTAGAGTTAAGCACATGGCCAAGGATATGTTGTGCTTCTTTTGGTCCCTGAGGGACAGGCTTAATGTGTACCAACAGCTAGACCAAGACCTTTTTGCTCTGCTTTATTTGGAGAAATAGAGAAACAAAGAAAAGAACAGGAAATGGGATTGTGGGAAATGCTTGTTATAAGGGTCTATGTACATGACTCACAAGAGAGTGTGGATAATGTTTGTAGGGAGAGTCTAATGCTCAATTCAGAAAATCCATTTTTTTTACCCTTTCAGCTTCTAGAGACTGCTCACTTTCCTTGACTTGTAGCTCCTTTCCTCCATCTGTAAGGCCAATATCATGCTGCCATCTCTTGTGTTCCCTCTTCCAATTTTACCTTCCATTTTTTTTTTAAGATTTATTTATTTGAGAGAGAGAGAGAGTGAGTAGGGGAGGGGCAGAGGGAGAGGGAGAGAGAATTCCAAGCAGACTCCAGGCTGAGCACAGAGCCTGACCTGGGCTCAATCTCATGACCCTGAAATTATGACCTGAGCTGAAACCAAGAGTTGGTTGTTTAACCGACTGCATCACCCAGGTGCTCCTCATCTTCCACTTTAAGGACCCTTGTGATAACATTGGACCCATTGGGTGTTGTTTTCTCTGTCTAGGCTATCCTCTGTCCTCAGCTGCTGGACTGAAGTGTGGCTCCGTCCTTCCTGGAAGCTGGCCCAAGCTGTCAGCTTCCATGGTCACTTTGGGCCTGGTCAGACCCAAATTTGGGCTGCCCAGTCTGGCTTCTACTAATATACCCACCTTTTGCTGCCATCATGAATTTAAGATCTTGGGTTTTCCAGTAAGGTGCTTACTTTCTTAAAATGAAACTGAATAGATATTTTTTGTCTATTTAGGACAGAATTTGGGGCTTTTAAAGATTCTAAATTATCATTGAGGTATGAGGAAGGTGGAAACCAAGAAAAGAAGACAGAAATAGAAAGCTCCCAAGAGGCCTTCATAGTGGGTTTGGTAGAGGAGGTGATGTATTGGGGATTTTATTAGAATAAAATTAAATAAGCTGTTTGGTGATGACTCAGGATACTTTTGGTCAAAAGCAATGTTTGTGGACGGATATGGTCTCAGTGTCCCAGCATGATGTTGTCAAGAGAAATCAATAGCATCTATTTTCCATTGTATTTGGCAAGTATGATGATTGATTATCTCGGCATGAAAGATGAAATACACATGACATGGAGAGTGAGGGAAATAGTCCCTGAGACTTTCTCTAGCACTCAATACCATGGCAAATGCATTTTAAGCTCTTTTCTTTGGAAGGTGAGCCCAATGGCAGGAGTCCCAAGGCCTCATGAGGCTGAGGGCTCTTTTGACTCTGACCACTGCTGATGTCATCCAGGTTTCTGCTTGTCTTGATTAGACTGAGAATAGCCAAGCTCTGCTCATTGAGACAGTGATTTTGGCCAGGAAGTTCTGTCATCAGCAGTAATTACAATTGCTTTCTCAAATTTATTAGATCAGGAAATCTAATACACTTTCCATGAGTCCTCTCCCCACTTTTTGTTGACATGTAGAATAATCTCACCAACTTATTTCTGAGAAAATGAACCCTAAAACAGAACTTAGTTATGAAATGCAAACTTTTGCTTTCCTTTTTGCTGATATTGATGGAAAACCACCTTCTAAGCTATGTGGACTTGGGCAATTTATCCAAGCTACTTAAGTAAGCACTTTATCTCCTTTTGTACATTTGTAAAATGAGAAAACCAATGGCACCTAGGTCTTGGGTTTTTGTAAGCTTAACCAAAATTATTTACTTAATACATAGAACATAAGAACACATGGTAGGTGCTTAATCCATGTCAGCTATCATTGCTACTATTATTAATAAGAACATGTAAAGACGTCTGAGATATTTATTGTGGCAAACAGAAATAGGTCCTTCTTAAGGTCTGTACTGTGGTGGTACAGAAATGAACAGAGGGTTTGGAGAATAACTGAGTACAGCAAGTTGAATCCCATATGTGTTGAAGATAAAAAGAAACAAACTTGTTTAATTATAAAGCGTTGCATATTTATTGTAGAGAACATATAATTATACAAAAAGAAAAATCATATCCAAACTCTACAACCGAGAAATAACCATTACTAATATTCTGACATTTTTTCCCTTGCATCTATAAATCCATGTATTTTTAACATTTTTGGGATTATGTGCTATACAGCATTATTTAAATTTTTATCTTTTATTTTCTTTATAATGTTTTTAATATATATGAAAATGGTCTAATAGGACATGTATTTAACTTAATTTATAAGGCATAATAATATGAACACCTGTGAATATCCTCTAACTCTTATGCTTCCTTTCTAGCTCCTGAGGTAACCACTATCTCAAATTTTGCTTTTCATTTCTTTGCTTTTAAAATAAGAATGGTTTTATTAATTATGTCCTAATAATATATTGTTTGTTTTTGAGTTTTATAAAAACAGCATTATGCTGTCTATAGTCCTCTGGGAATTGCTTTATTAAAAAGATCAACATTCTGTTTCTATAAATGTATATAATTTGATCCTTATTGTTTCATTACACAACACATCATTTTCAGTTTTGTATAGTATTCTATTATGGGCTTATACATACTTTACAGAAATCCATTCTTCTGTTGATGGATATGTAGGTTGTTTCTAGTTTTTGCTAAGATAGAGTTGCAGAGGACTTTCCATGTATATCACACAGGGTGGTGTCAGTTATCACTTGGGAAATGGTTAGAAATGCAAATTCTTGAACTTCATCCCAGACCTATTGAATCAGAAACTCTGGGATGGGCCCCAGAAATCTGTGTTTTGACCAGCCCTTCAAGTATTCTGATGCTTGCAGTTTGAGAACCACTACTGTAGGGGATTTATTTAGGAGTGGGCTTACTGAGTCAAAGGGTGTATGAATGTTCTGTTTTATAAGACTATGGTTGTTCAATACTGTAGCCTCACATAGCCACTGTGCACTTGAAATGCAGCTAGCATGAATGAGGAACTAAAATATTCAATTTAATTTTAATGTAAACACTGAAAATTGATGCAGTTCTTGGATAACTTTGTAATATGATTGGAACAATTTTGGTCTGTGAATCTCCTTTTTCAACTATTAACTTTATGAAATATAAATAGAGATCAAGTATTTCCAAGTTTAGCTTCTGGATTGAAATATGCTGTGTATACAATACATAATGGATTTTGAAGACTTATTATAGGGAGGAAAAATACTTTTCTTCTACCTCTTATGGTGTGAATTAAATTCACAAAAGACAGATTAAAAAGAGAAAAGACATACAGATTTTTTGATGTTAATATTTTTTAGATGCATGGGCATTTCATAGGAAAGAAGCAAAAGCCCAAAGTGATGGTTAGACCCAGGGGCTTGTATAATTTTGTAACAAAGGGGTATAAATTGTGGTGAAATGACTAGACCAAGGCAAAAGGAGTTTGGGCTATGAGGGGTGTTAAATTGTGGGGTGATGACTAGAAAATACATCCTAGAAAAGCGTTGTTGAGATCATATTTGTTAAGCAGTCTCAAGTTGTCTCCTGAGATAAGAATGGCTCTCCTTTTTGTGGTGCAGGACATGGGGAGGTAGGCTGCTTTACAAATAGAAACTTATGTAACCTTTACAGAGGGAAATTTATGCCCTACTTTTAAGCAGAAAAGGGGAGGGAAGAGAGCTCTCTCTTAGTCTACTGTTTCTGACTTGTCTTTAGCTCAAAAATAACTCTTATGCCCAAGTGGCATGTTTTAGAGTGGTTTATATATTCTTTTAAGATTTAAAAAAATTTTTAAAGTAATCTCTACACCCGATGTGGGGCTCGAACTCATAACCCCAAGGTCAAGTGTTGCATGCTTCACTGACTAAGCCAGCCAGGTGCCCCTAGAGTGGTATATTTTGATCTCCTTCATTATGAAAAAAGAGTATAAGATATCTCATTAATAATTCTTTTTATAGTGATTCCATGTTGAAATGGTAACATTTTGGATATAGTGAGTAAAATACAATGTTATTAAAATTAATTTCATTTGTTTCTTTTTACCTTTTTTTTTTTTTTTTTTAAAGTAGGTTCTGGGTGCCTGGGTTGCTCAGTTGGTTAAGCATCTGACTTCAGCTTAGGTCGTGATCCCAGGGTCCTGGGATCAAGCCCTGCATCCCGTTCCCTGCTCGGTGGGGAGCCTGCTTCTTGCTCTCCCTCTGCTGCTACCCCTATTTGTGCTCCGTCTCTGGCTCTCTCTCTCTCAAATAAATAGAATCTTCAAAAAAATAAAATAAAAGTAGGCTCTATGCCCAACATGGGGCTTGAATTTAGAACCTTGAGATCAAGAGTCACATGTTCTACCGACTGAGCCATCCAGGTCCCCCTGTTTCTTTTTACCCTTTAAACATGACTACTAGGAAATTTAATACTGATGTATAAGATAACACCAAAATGTTTTTCAAAATGGTTACATACATCTACTCTTCCACTATCAGTGTATGAGAGCTCTCATACATTTATACTTCTAACCCTGAAAGTTGTTAAACTTCATACTTTTTGCTAATCCAGTAGGTATAAAAGGCTTTCATATAAAATGGTTTTAATCTGCCTTTCTTTAGTTATTAGAGTGTTTTTCATATGTCCAGTCATATGTCCATTTGTGTTTTCTCTTTTGTGAAATTCCTATTTGTCCATTTTTTATTGGATTTTTTTTTATTGATTTGAAGAAATTAAAAACATATTCTGAATACTAATTGTTGCCTCATGATATGTGTTGAAAATACCCTCTTCTAGTTTGTGGCCTGTCTTTTCACTTTTTAATGTTTCTTTTGATGAAAAGAAGCTCTTAAGTTTAATGTAGCCAAGTCTATTACTCTTTTCTTTGTTACTGCTTTTTATGTCTTGTTTGAGAAAGGTTTTATATCTCAAAGTCAGAAAGATATATTCCTGACTTTTTTTCTAATAGTTTTGAAGTTTGACCTTTCAGATGGAAGTCCTTAATCTATCTGGAATTGATGGATTCCAGAGGTAGAAATTCTGTTTCACCACGCCCCCTCCGCCCGACCAAGCCCCTCTGCCATGACTAAGCAACTGTTTCAGTCTAATTTAGACAAAAGGAATCTATTTCTCATGACCTACAATGCCATCTTTGTAACATACTCAAGATTCCACATATGCACAGATCTTTTTCTAGGGTCTCTGTTTTATTTTATTGGTTATGTTTCTGTGCTGATGCCAAACTGGTCTTAATAACTAAAGTAAATCCTGGTATCTGCTAGGTCAGTTTGCCCCAACCTTATTGTCTTCAGGAATGTCTTGGTTATTCTTGAATCTTTGTTTTTTTATGTAAATTTTAGCATTGGTGGGCCCCCTAGGTGGCTTAGTGGGTTGAGCATTCAACTCTTGATTTCCACTCAGGTCATCATCTCAGGATCCTGAGATCGAGTTTCACCTAAGACTCTTTGCTGTGTGTGGAGCCCGCTTAAGATTTTCTCCCTCCCTTTCCCTCTGCCCCTCCCCCCTCCCCAGCTCGTGCACACACATGTGCACATGCGCACATGCTCTCACTCTCTCTCAATAAATAAATAAATAGATTGTGAATACATATAGAATTTTGTCAAATGCTTTTCCTGAACTACTGAAATGATTTCTTTCTAATTTAATTTGTTAATATGATTAAGTAGAAGAAAGAGAAATTAAGGAAACAATCCCTTTTACAATTGTACCAAAAAAAAAAAAAATACCTAGAAATAAACTTAACCAAGGAGATGAAAGACCTGTACACCGAAAACACTGATGAAAGAAATTGAAGATGGCACAAACAAATGGAAAGATATTTCATGCTCATGGATTGGAAGAACAAATATTATTAAAATGTCTATAGTACCCAAAGCAATCTACAGATTTAATGTAATTCCTATCAAAATAGCAATTGCATTTTTCACAGAACCAGAACAAATAACCTTAAAATTTGCATGGAACCACAGAAGACCCCATATAGCCAAAGCACTCTTGAAAAAGCACAAAACTGAAGGTATCACAATCCCATACTTCAAGATATCCTACAAAGCTATAGTAATCAAAACAGTATGATACTGGTACAAAAATAGACACAGATTAGAGTCCAGAAATAAACCCATAAGTATGTGGTCAGTTAACCTAGGACAAAGGAGGCAAGAATATCCAATGAGAAAAAGACAGTCTCTTCAAAAAATGGTGTTGGGAAAAATGGACAGCCACATGCACAAGAATGAAATGGGACCTCTTTCTTATACCATACACAAAAATAAACGCAAAATGGGTTAAAGACCTAAATGTGAGATCTGAACCCATAAAATTCCCAAAAGAAAACAGGCAGTAATCTCTTTGACATCTGCCATAGAAACATTTTTCTAGATATGACCCCTTTGGCAAGGGAAAAAAAAGCAAAATGAAACTATTGAGACTACATCAAAATAAAAAGCTCTTACGCAGCAAAGGAAACCATCAACAAACTAAAAGACAGTTTACTGAATGGGAGAAGATATTTGCAAATGCTATATCTGATATGGAGTTGATATATTGAAAATGTGTAAGGAACTTAAATAAGTCAACACCAAAAAACCAAATAATTCAATTTAAAAATAGGCAGGATAGACATTTTCCCAAAGAAGACATCCAGATGGCCAACAGACACATGAAAAGATGCCTCACTTTACTGATCATCATGGAAATGCATGTCAAAACTGCAATGTGATATCACCTCACACCTGTCAGAATGGCTAAAATCAAAAACACAAGAAACAAGTGTTGGTGAGGATGTGGAGAAAAAGGAACTGTCGTGCACTGTTGGTGGGAATGCAAACTGGGGCATCCACTCTGGAAAACAGTGTGGACATTCCTTAAAAAATTGAAAATAGAAATACCATATGTAATTCCATTATACCATATGGAATTGCCAGTAATTCCACTACTGGGTGTTTACCCAAAAAAACAAAAATACTAATCCAAAAAGACATATACACCCCTAAGTTTGTTTCAGCATTATTTACAATAGCCAAGATATGGAAGCAACCCAAGTGTCCGTCCAGAGATAAATGGGCTTGGAATATTACTCAGCCATAAAAAAGAATGAAATCTTACCCTTTGCAACAACATGGATGGAGCTAGAGAGTATTATGCTAAGTGAAATAAGTCACAGAAAGACAAATACCACATGATTTTACTTATATGTGGAATTTAAGAAACAAATAAAGAAAAAGACAAAAAACCCAGCTTCTTAAATATAGAAAACAAACTGTTGGTTGCCAGAGGTGAGGCGGGTGGGGCATGGATGAAATAAGTGAAGGGGATTATGAATACACTTATCATGATGAGCACTGGGTAATATATAGACTTGTTGGATGGGTGGGGTAACTGGGTGATGGACATGGGGGAGGGTATGTGTTGTAATAAGCACTGGGTATTATATAAGACTGATGAATCACAGACCTGTACCCCTGAAAACAAATAATATATTATATATTAATTAATTAAATTTAAATAAAAAAGAATTGTTGGATGATTTTATTGTATGCCTGAAACTAATATAACATTGTATGTTAATTATCTTGGAATAAAAATAATCTCATAAAAATCAATTATATTTTTAGATCTTCTTAGCATCAATACACTCTTGCATTCCTGGCATATGTCCAGCTTAGGTCTGATGTTTTATCCCTTTAAATTCTAGATTTCTTTTGCTAACATTTTGTTTGGAATTTTTGTACCTATGTTCATGAAGGGGATTGGCTTATAATTTTTCTTTCTTGTACCATTCTTACCTGCTTTTGATATTATGACTATGCCTGCCAATTTAAATTGAAGAGTGTTCTTTTTTTTTCTATGATCTGGAAGAGTTTGCAATATTGTAATGATTTATTTCCTGGAGATTTGATAGGATTTTCCTATAAATGACCTGGGTTTGGGGATTTCTTTGTGGGAAGACTTTTAATTACTGATTTAGAAGCTTTAATATTTATGGAAATATTCAGGGTTTAAATTTCTTGTTGATTCAGTGTTAGTAGTTTTTGTTTTTATGTGTTGTCTGCTTTCCTCTAAAATTTGAAACATATTACCATAAAGTTATTCATAATATTATCTCTTTAATCTCTGCTACATCTGCAGTTATGTTCATTTTCTCATTACTAATACTGAACTTCAATTTTATTTTCGATTAGTTTTTCCAGAGGTTTGTTACCAGTCTTTTCAAAGACTTCATTTTTGGTTTTGTTTATGATGTCTCTTGTATCTTTCCTTTTCTTTTTCCTTTTCTTTCTTTCTTTCTTTCTTTCTTTCTTTTTCTCTTTCTTTCTTTCTTTCTTTCTTTCTTTCTTTCTTAGAGAAAGAGACAGAGAGCAGGGGGAGGGGGAGAGAGAGAGGGAGAGAGAATCCCAAGCAGTCTCCCCATTGAGCGCAGGGCCCCGACCCTGGTCTCGATCCCATGACCCCGAGATCATGACCTGAGCCGAAATCAAGAGTCAGACACTTAACTGACGGAGCCACCCAGGGGCCCCTTTCATTTTCTAGTTCACAAATTTCTGACCTTCTCTTTACTTCCATGTTTTATTGATTCTGAGATAAATAGTTTTTCTTATTTTAGCGTAACTGAAATGTGGATGTGGCTTTTACTTGTTGGACAGGGAGCCGTTAGGACATACTTGTCATTCCTCTGCATGTGCATCAACACTTGTAGGGTTGAACAGTGTCCCCAAGGCAATAGTGGCACCTTCGCTTAGGAAATGCTGCCTCGCACATATTCTTGATATCACGGAAAACAATACCAATTGGGAACATCACAGACCTTGACAACAGGGAGTTAGAAAATAATTGAATGATATATGGGAAAAACTGTGTCTAAGTAAGTCTAAAGATCCTTTTTTCCTTCTAACTAGTATGTGAAACAATGCATACGTCAGTAGCATCTTAAATTAAGTGAAATATATTATGTCCTTCGTTCTATTTGGATTCATTTTGCTGTTCTTTTCTACTTTTTTTTTTTTATGTTAAATGCTTAGCTTATTTATATGGTGCTGGTTCCTCAAGTCCAGATCCCCACGGAGTGAAATGGTAAGGATCTGCTCATACATGTCCACACTTCCCCTGAGGGCTGGAACGAGAAAGAATGGAAAAAACACAAAAAGACCATGGTTGCCCCCACTCTCTCTGACTTGTAGAATACCCCATTCCCACTCCTCAGACCAGAAAGAGAGGGCTTCTCTTTGTGCTTTCTCTCTCCCCAACCAGCTTTGGGCTGCTGTTGAGTCCAGGCCAGGTGCTGTTGGAAAGGAGAAAAATGGAAAACTCATTACCATTCAGTCCTTAAAGATTTGACTTCCTTCCCCAGTGTTCCTGTTAGCTATCAACTACTTTTTAGATTTCTCAGATAGCTGCACTGTGTGTTCTTACATGGTTGATTGTAGCATTTGGTGAGAGAGATGAGTCAAGTGTGTTTATTTTCCATCTCGTGTAGAACCTTCACCCCACTCTCATTCTGGAAGGATGGTTTTGTTGGGAGTACAGCTCTAAGTTGATAGTTACTTTTCCTTCTCCTCTAACTACTCATTGTTGCTATTGAGAAATTTGCTCTCAGGTTGCCATTACTTTGAAAGTAATTTATCAGTTCTCTGACTACTTTTCAGTGTCTTGTTCTGTCTTTCTGCTTCTTTTTCACCACAGCATATTTAGGTGTAGATTTCTTTTTCTTTGTCCTTTTTGGGGTATGTTCTATTGTCTGGATTTGTGGGTTCATAATTATCACTAGTTCGGGAAAGTTTTCAGTCATCTCTTCAAATACTATCTCTTTTCAATCTCTCTCTCTTTTTTTAAAAGATCTATTTATTTATTTGAGAGAGAGAGACATCATGCAGGGAGAGGCAGAAGGAGAGGGAGAGAAGCAGACTCTGCTTAGCGTGGAGCCCAACTCGGGGCCCAATCTCATGACCCTGAGATCACAACCTGAGTCAAGAGTCAGACACTTAACTGACTGAGCCACCCAGGCACCCCTCAATCTTCTCTATTCCTTTTCTTCAGACTCACGTTAGACATATGTGAGTGTATTGATGATGTTTTGCTTTGTTCTGTTTTTTAATTTCCTGATGCTTTGACATCTTGGGGCTGATACTGACCGTAGAGAGGGCTCAGCCAATTCCTAAAGATGGTAAATGACTCACCGGGAGCATACCTTTCATGAGCAAACCAACCAATCCAGAGCCCACACCCTTTACCACCTCATACTCCGGGCCCATATCCCCGTGGCCTCATCACCCCAGGGTCAGGTACCAGACAACGAGAGTCAGCACCTACACTCGAGAGCCCAGTCCTAAGCCTGCTTACCCTGCCTAGAGCATTTCTTCCCACGGTAACAAGAAAGGCTCTTGTCCGTGTTTTTCCCTGGCTCCCTCTGCTTCCTCACCAACCCCGATCCTCAGTGCTGTGCTGTGTGTCCTGTTTCTAGGGATCTGGGAGAGTAACAACTTCTTCCTTCATGACGGTCATTTTCGTGCCTGCGTTTCTTACCATATCTGATTAAAACAAATCCCAGGCATATTTGAGAACACTTAGATCTCCTTAGTCTATCCTGCATAGCTCCTATCTTCTTGTTCATATCTTCATAGGTTCATCTCTTTGTGCTGCAGTCTGGATAAATTCTTCAGCTTTGTTTTCCGGTTTACCAATTCCCTTTTTATTTCTACTAGTTCCATTTGGTTCTTTTTCAAATGTGCCTGTGGGTTTTTAATAGTATCTTGTATCTTGTTTATATTTCAGATTCATTCATTCTTTTTTTTTTAATTTAAATATTTTCTATATATCTATTCTTATTCTGACCATTCCAATATTTGCAGGCTTTAATGGTCTAAATCTATTATTTGTTTCTCTTGGCTCTCACACATGGTGGCTTAATTTCTAAAGTGCTTGGTGAACTTTAATGGTGAGCTTATTGCTTGACCTTAATTTTGCTGCCCTAAATTCAAGATGCTGGGGGCCAAGGGCTGCCATTGAAATGGGACTACTTTAACCTTCCTGTGTAGTGAAGAATTAACCTAATGAGACAACTGGCCTTTTCTATCAGCTCCTGGCAATGATCTCTAGGCCTTTGTAATGTCCTGCTTGATAGGAGTGTGTTTATTTGCCTAGGGGCTTTGGCCGGCAGATAGTCTAACAGCATGATTTATAATAGGAGCTTTGGGCCACATGCTATCAGTTTTGCCTCTTGAAGGGACTGGAGACTAAAGGTGTCAGCCTGACCTCTGAGAGGCAGTGGAGACTAAAGATAGCCACATGGGCTATCTGTGATTGCGCCCAAATAAAAACTCTAGACTCTAAAAGCTTAGATGAGCTTCCCTGGACGGCAATACTCCATAGTTACGCGTTAATGCCAGGAAAGTAATGTATCCATGATTCCAAGGGGGAGAGGACCATGGAAACTCCACATTTGGTACTTTTCCTGGACTCTGCCCTATGTGCTTCTTCCATTGGCTTATTATAATTGATATCCCTTTCCTGTAATAAAACATAACTGTGAGTCTAACAGTTTTCAGTAAGTTCTGTGCGTCCTTCTGGAGAATTACTGAAATTGAGGGCGGTTTCGGGAACCCTGAGTACTTGCCATTGGTATCAGAAGTGAGGGCAGTCTTCTGTGGGCACTGTGTATCCTCTGACTTCACAGTTGGCTTAAACGTCACAGTTGGCGTAACTTTGCACTTCCTCAAGCGTCTGTGCTCTATAGAGGGGAGGCTCAGGCTCCCTTTCCCCACCCAGTCTTGGCCCAAGGCTCAGTATCTTTGCAGCCATCTGCTGTAGGCGGTACCCTGCTCTTCGTGCATAGCCACTGTTAACTGTTCCCAAGATTGCACACAGATCTCATATTTATGCTTGTTTGTGTTTGTGTTCATGTATACAACCTTGGAGACCTTCTGTATTTCTTTGTATAACAGCATAAGAAAGTCATTCAATCTGGAATCTAGTTGTTTTCCAATGGGAATGTCCTCAGAATGGTAATCTACCAAGGGGGTGAAAGTAGAAGTCTTAATTCTGTATTTAGTTTTATATTCCATGTTGTCACTTAATATGTCATTGGTATTTTCCCCTGTTGAAGTAATTTTGGCAAAAGCACGTCGCAACCTGAGTTAGGCCGGTCGCAGCTTGCCATAGTTCAGGTCTCAATGATCTTCTGCCTGAATTACTTCAGCAGCTGAATGACAGGCGCAGGCATCATCTCCTCCAAAGCCCTCTTCACACTGCAGGTATAGCAATTGTCCAAAATGGTAAATTGGGTCATGTGACTCTCCTTAATGCAGATACCAAGGCAAGGGGTCAAGTAGCTATCGTGGAACATGAGGCAGGGATGGTAAGATGGTGGGATCACAAGACAGAAGTCCAGGTCAGTGAAGACTCTGCAGCTGACATGGTAACTCAGAAATACCTACTTTTGGACTTAAGAGAGACATAAAATTCTCTTTTTTCCCCAAGTTTCTGTTACTTTCCCTAGTTTGGGATACTTAACTGGTAAGTACAGCTTGTCAACTCTTCTCTTTCACACACACCGTTGTATCTGCCTGAAACAGTCTTTCCCTGGCCCACTCCCCACTTACCCTCAACTTGGACAGAAACTACTCTTCACCCTCAAATTTTATCTTAAATATTTCTCATCCCTTCTGCCTTTTACCACCTCCTTTCAAACTTGGTGGGCTTCGTCTGCTTGGTAGGATACCCATGTTCTTTGTGGTGGAACTTTAGGCTACTCACCCTCCAAGTACCAGAATAAATTTCTTTCTTTCTTTTTTTTTTTTTAAGATTTTATTTATTTATTTGACAGAGAGAGAGAGAGGTAGTGAGAGCAGGAACACAAGCAGGGGGAGTGGGAGAGGGAGAAGCAGGCTTCCCGCCGAGCAGGGAGCCCGACGCGGGGCTCGATCCCAGGACCCTGGGATCATGACCTGAGCCGAAGGCAGACGCCCAACGACTGAGCCACCCAGGCGCCCCCAGAATAAATTTCTTAGCTGGAGTTTCCCCCATACCATGAAGTCAGGTGCCTGTTCTACTGTGTTTGCAGCTCTATTCCCCAGGCCTCGGTTTGCCTTTGGGACTTCTCCAGTTTCAATGTACCCTTCCAATCCTAGGTGCATCTTGAAATGTATTGTCTAAGTTAATAGTTTGTCTTAGGCTCTCACCACTGAAGAGAGCTCTGTTTGGGTGGTAGAGTGTGTGGCACCATGCCCGGCACATAGGAGAAGCGCAGTAACCAAGCAGCATCCCTGGAATGACTGCATAGACATGGGCTTGATGATAAAAACAGTAATGTTATAAGTTGTAGGGGAAGGGACACTGATCCCTCTTTACCCCATTCAAGAGCCCTGACCTCTGTCCACCTCCTCAACGGCTGAAGACTTGCTAATCTGAAGAAGGAACAGAATCCCAGTTACTGGTGGGTAGGGCAGGGTGCCTTGAAAGGTGCAGTCTTTGGGTCCCTCAGCTCTCTCTTGTTCTTTGTCACTCACCTTATTCTGTAGAATTGGTAAACTGTCACTTCTTTCGCTTCCCTGTTGAATCTAAGGGGTTGGATGGTCGAACCCTGGGGGCCCTGAGTGTCATTCATCTCTTTATTCCTCTCCATAAGCAAATCTGAGTTTGTTACTCCCTAGATTCAAATTAGGGGGGAGCAGTAAGTCCTGTTAAGGTCTCCAGCAGAATCTACCTGTTCTAACTCAGCATTTTTATTTATTTATTTATTTATTTATTTATTTATTTATTTATTTATTTGAGAGACACAGTGAGAGAGGGAACACAAGCAGGGGGAGAGAGAGAAGCAGGCTTCCTGCTGAGCAGGGAGCCCAATGTGGGGCTCGATCTCAGGACCCTGGGACCATGACCTGAGCCAAAGGCAGATGCTTAACGACTGAGCCACCCAGGTGGCCCCTAACTCAGCATTTTTTTTTATTCTTATATTAATCCCCATACATTACATCATTAATTTTAGATGAAGTGTTCCATGATTCATTGTTTGTGCATAACACCCAGTGCTCCATGCAGAATGTGCCCTCCTCAATACCCACCACCAGGCTAACCCATCCTCCCACCCCTAACTCAGCATTTTTAACAGAGCTCTTTTCAGAATGTCAGGCATTTGAGAACTATTAATTAATTGGTTCTTAATTTTCATTCTGCTATTGCATATTGTGTTTAACTTCCTAGAATTTTGCTGTTAGGGAGTAGATGTGATTGCAGGACAGGATATGACTTCCAACCATATGACCATGAATAGAGTGAAAACCACCTCACCCTTCCTCCTAGGAATCACTAGGAAGTAAGAACTCATCATGCAGTTAGGGTTCCCAGCCCTGAGTAGCTGTCACTTCTACTTTTGGGGAAGGAGAGAGATGGTGAGCTGTCAGAGGTGAGGTTCAGTGCTTAGGATGCAGTCCATTCCTGGATGCTTGAAGCAGGTTCCATAGGTGATGTCTAAGAATATTGCTTTGTGAATGAAAACAGGTCCAGTTTCACCCAAGGGAGATGATTTCTTTTAAGTGACTCAAAGCAGTATGACTAGCGTAGAGATGCAAGTTAAAAGACTGGCCTAGAGCTGAAATTTTCCCACCACTTGGGCAGGCAAAAGTCTTTGCTGACCATTCACTACACTCACTTCCCTCGGCCTTAAGCCTCTTTCTCTAGCCCCCTGAATCCAAACCAAACTCCCCACAAAACCTTAGCGGTATGAATGGAGTGAATCTCACTGTGTTTGCTGAGCCAGTAATGAGGTAACGATGCCTGGCTTTTATTAAGTATCCTAAATAAATTAGTTATAGCATTAGAAGAAATAGAAGCACACACATTATATTGTTAAGAGCAGTGACGATACAGCGAGTGGCCCCTGGACCACCAGGAGGTGTCACAGACCTGGCAGGTCCTGTGGGTTTCTGTACTCTTGGAGCTGCCTGCTGATCTCTCCGAGGGGAGGCGGGCGACGTGGGCTAACAGGGATGTGCTGTTCCACACAGGATCGCTGTTAACTTTTACCAAGTCCCTCATTCGGGTCTCCAAAATCTGTCCTTCCCTGAGACGCAGCCGGTGTTCTCATTCCACAGAGGAGGAAGGTGGTGTGGAGAGAGAACAGAGTCTCAGAGTGAACCTGGGACTCAGTGTTCCCACTGCTTTTTACTGGCCTCTTCTGACACTTGGCAGCGCTTACCTGTGGGCAGTGGGCGGCGTGTTGTTCTCTGCCATCACTCATGTTACTGTTTCCACTAATGAGCCTCTGGACCAAGCAACTCAGAAAGGAATTGGTGTGTCTTTGGTCCCAAAGCTGAACTTACTGAGATGGTAAGAACAGATGTTTGTGTGTATAGTTTAGTATGGTTTAGTAAGGCAGACCACCTGGGCCACCTTATCTATATTTGTGTATAATATTGTTGTATCTTTTACCCTCCTAAGGATTATGGGATAGGATAGATGTGACAATAAAAGATCAATACCCAGGACTGAAGAAAAAAATAAATTCTGACCACTAGAGATCATTAGCAACACCCAGGTTTTGAGGATGGAGGCCCAACATCATTTCCTGGAGATACGTATATTTTAATCAATGGGCTGACCATTCCTGGCCATTCTCTTGGAATGGAGTGGTTACGGGCAAGAGGAAGGGAGCTGGAGTGGAAGCAAGGTGCTCATCTGCATAGAATAGTGTCAGTAGAGAAATTCACTGCATCTGTCCCAGGCTGCATCCATCCTTAATCCTGGTGGAGAAACTGAGGCTGTTTAGTAGTTTTGCCAGAGCCAGAGATGATCATATCCTTTCTTTTCTATTCAGGTAATTGGGGGGGCTCTGGTTTGGATTTCATTTCTGCCCTGTTTGTGGGGGAGAGGTGACAAGAGACACAGGGCTCACCTAACACTCCTTGGGGTTGGCTGCCATCAAGGCTGGGATGCCCTCTGCCCCCTCCCCCTGCATCCACCAGGCTTGGTCCAATACCCCTCTGAGCCCAGGGGGTTGTCCACAGCCTTCAATTAATTACACAGGACTGTTTCTTTCATCTGAGCACATCAAAGGATTTTATAAAACCGAAAGAGTGTGGCAATGTCTTGCGGGCTTTTTTTTTTTTTTTAAGCCCTCTTGGAAATCACTTTTTAAAAAGTTGACACCAAGAAATTGTTCCCTGGGTGATTTATGACGCACAGCGTTTGCTAAGCTCTCTGATCATTCATCACAGATCAGGCCACAGGCAGCGTGGGCTCAGCTTGGTCCGGAAACTGGCTTCAAACCTAATTGTTTATTCATTGGTGGGATCATCGGGGTCCAGGAGTGACAAGCGATTGGCTCTGTGGGAGGATGTGGTAGGAGGGAGATGAGAGGTTTGTTATGTCTGTGTTCCAGCAAGAAGATTATTGCAGCTTGGAGACAGCTCTCCTATTTACTCTGTTAAGTGTTTGATTTTTTTCTGTTGACTTGTGATGGAAACAAATGGGTTGGTAGGTCTTTCACATTATTAAAAAAAAAAAAAAAGTGATGAAAGCACTCCTACCTTGGCAGAGGCCTCAAGGCACTCAGGCCAGGTAGGCCAGCACCTCAGAGCAAAGTGGAGTGCCTGTGTTGTCCGTGCCCTGATGGCAGAAGGAGAGGGGGCAGGGGAAAGAGTCAACTGGCGTGGGGCATTGGTGGGGGAGGCAAGGGGACCGATGAGGACTGCTGGAGTGGCATCCCCACATCCCCAGTGCGAGGGGGCATACTGACATTTCTGATCTTGCTGTCAGCCTGAGATAGCATGAAATCGGGGCTCAAATCTCTTCTCTCTTGGCACATTCCTAGTTTTCTCTTTGTTTCTCTGGTGGCTTCTTTGCATCTTCTCTGGATTTCTTCGCTATGCCCTTCCTTCAATGTAGGATTCCCTGAGGTTCCACTGCGGAAGCATTTCTCTCTCACTCTCTGACCTCCCTGGTCCATTCCCATGCCTCTTGTCAGTGCTCGCTGCTATGACAAAACGCTGTAACAAAATATTGGTTGAAATGTATATTCTCACACTTGTGGAGCCTAGAAGTCCGAGTTCAAGGTGCCAGCATGGTTGGTTTCTGGTGAGGACTTTCTTCCTGGCTTATAGACAGATGCCTTCCTGCTGTGACCTCACATGGGGGTGTGCGAGCACGTTGTCATGTCTCTTCTTCTTCTTCTTTTTTTTTTTCATTGTCATGTCTCTTCTTTTTTTTTTTTTTTTTTAATTTTTTATTTATTTGACAGAGAGAGACACAGCGAGAGAGGGAACACAAGCAGGGGGAGTGGGAGAGGGAGAAGCAGGCTTCCCGTTGAGCAGGGAGCCTGATGTGGGGCTCCATCCCAGGACCCTGAGATCATGACCTGAGCCGAAGGCAGGCGCTTAATGACTGAGCCACCCAGGCGCCCCCATTGTCATGTCTCTTCTTAAAAGAACACTAATCCCATCACGAGTGCCTCACCTTTGTTACTCCATCTCAACCTGATTATCTCTCAAATGCCCCATCTCTGAATACAATCACATTGTGGGTTAGGGCTTCAAAATATGAACTTTAGGGGGGACACAATTCACTTCATAGCAGCTCTTGGTGATTCCCTTTTGGGGAGGTGGGGGGAGGAGCAGAGGAAGAGGGAGAGAGAGAATCTTAAGCAGGTTTCTCGTCCAGGGCGGTGCCCAACAAGGGGCTCCATCTCAACCCTGAGATCATGACCTGAGCCGAAATAAAAAAGTTGGATTCCTAACTGACTGAGCCACCCAAGCACCCCTCTTCGTGATTTCCTAATGCACATCCTTAGCCCAGAGTTCTCTCCTGAGCAATTCGTCTGTATTTCTAACTGAAATAAATCGGCATGTATTTAACCTACAAACTCATGAGAAGCTCACACAGAACACATTATTCTCGGGCGCCTGGGTGGCTCAGATGGTTAAGTGTCTGCCTTCACCTCAGGTCGTGATCCCAGAGTCCTGGGATCGAGTCCCACATCGGGCTCCCTGCTGGGCGGGGAGCTTGCTTCTCTCTCTCTCTCTCTCTCTCTCTGACTCTCATGAATAAATAAATAAAAAAACATTAAAAAAAAAAAAGAACACATTATTCTCTGCTCAAACCAGCCACTTGGGCTTATTTCCTAGATTAATTAATGGCACCATAGTTCTTCTAGGTGAAAGACTCTTCCCTTGTGGCATTTGTGTTTGATATCCCTCTCAGGCTTGTCTTTGGGCGGCTCAGGACCGCTCTCCACCCACATTGGGCTTCTGAGCACAGCAGTTAATAACATATATAAGACTGGGGCTGCCTCTCTTTCTTTGACTTCAGCGGTTTGATTCTTTAAGCCTGTGGTTCTCAAACCTAGCTCTAGGTTAACCTGAGAGGTTTTAAAAAATACCGATGCCTGAGCTCTACCCTGGGCCAATGAATCTGTCCCCAGGGGAGGGACCCAGGCTTCCCGGAGTTGCACAGTGAGAGTTAAAGCTAAATGGCTGTAAGTTGCTCTGTTTGAGGACTCATGGAAGGTGTCTCTTGGTTGTTACAGCTGGTTGGAGACCTTCCTCTCTGGAACAGCAAGCTTCTGGGGCTTACCTTGCTTCAGTCCCTTCTCTCTGTTCTTTCCAGGTCCATCCATGTCCTAATCCTTAGCTTGTCTTCTACCTTTGGCCCTGTTCCTGCTGTGTCCTATTTCCTGGATTGACCCTGGCAGTCTCTAAAGGTTTCAACTTGGAACCCCTTCTAGGATCTTTTCCTTGGCAGGCTGATCTGGTCTTGCTTAGCCTCATTGGGTCCCCCCACTACTCTTAGGAGGGTCTAGAAAGTCTTTTGCTGTATTGTTAAGGAATCACCAGCATTACTGCACACACAGAGGATGTTTGGTACATGCTGTTGCTGTCTGAGCCCCAAACTGATTTTGACTATTGAGTGCTGCTGATAAAAGCAGCAGCTATTTTTAACAATCAATTTCCTTCTTTCTTTGGACAGCTTATTTAGAAGAGGAAAGAAGAGGCATGTGGCATTTGCTGGAGAAGATAACTCATTTATCATCTGGTAGTTTTCTGTGCTTTATTGTAGGTGCACAATACAGACAAGGGGCAGTGAGCTAACCCCACGACTGGCTTGGACACAACTTTAATTTAGATTTTTTGCATCAGATTCTGTTTGCTTTCTGAAAACTGACTGCACTCTGAGACCCCTAAACAATAGTAAATCTTAAGGATTCAATATTAATAAGAACAAGACACCCAACATACTAGAAAAGCTGGCAAAAGATATAAAGAGGCAATATGAAATATTGAAATAAAAAAATGACCAATAAGCAGTAAGAAATGCTGAACTTCTCTATTAATTGGGGAAATACAAATTAAAAGATAATGAGATCTGTTTTTTCAACAAGCCAAAGATATTGGACAATTAACAGAATAAGAAATAAACATGACCAGTCAACATGGGAAGATGCTTCTTGTCACAGTAAGCAGGAAACTCTAAAGATACTGTTTTTCACCAATCATACTAGTAAAAGTTGCTATGCTGCAAGGATATGCGGAAGTGGATAGATACAGGGACATGTATATCATATGCTGCAGGTAGGTGTAAATTGTACTGTATTCTGGAGGGCAACTTATCAATTTATTTTAAAAGTTTTATCAGTATATGTTAAAAATCTTTGTCAATTTAAAAGTTTACTTTGATTCTAAACTATTTTTTTTAAATATTTTATTTGGGGGAGAGAGAGAACATGAGTGAGGGGAGTGGCAGAGTGAGAGGGAGAAGCAGACTCTCTGTTGACAAGGGAGCCCAACACAGGGCTTGGTCCCAGGACCCTGAGATCATGACCTGAGCTGAAGGCAGATGCTTAACTGACAGAGCCACCCAGGTGGCCCCAAAACTATTTTTATAACTTCATTTTGTCCTGAAGCATCTTATCAGAGCAGGCTAGAACAGAGGCAACTGGTAAGTTGTCCAATGCAAGATTCCAAGTAACTTCTTTTATTAACCCTTACTGGTACATACTCTAGACAGTCTTTGGCCAAAACCATGAAATAGAGCCGCTTGGTTATTTTAAGCATATTAAAAAAGGAAACTAGTTGGAACTTTTTTGTTTGTCTGTTTTATATGAAGGGCCCACATAGTGTTAGACCTTAAAAAGTAGAATAATTACGAATTACTGTTCTACAATAGGGATCAACAAACTTTCCTGTAAAAGGCCAGATAGTAAATACTTTATTTTATATTATTAAAAAATTTTTTTAATTTATTTTTTTTTATTAGTTTCAGAGGTAGAGTTGAGTGACTCATCAGTTGCATATAACACCCAGTGCTCATCATATCACATGCCCTCCTTAATGCCTGTCACCCAGTTACCCCATCCTCCCACCCACCTCCCGTCCAGCAACCCTCAGTTTGTTTCCTAGAGTTCAGAGTCTCTTATGGTTTGTCTCCCTCTCTGTTTTCATCTTATTTTATTTTTCCTTCCCTTCCCCTATGATCTTCTGTTTTGTTTCTTCAATTCCACATATGAGTGAGATCATATGGTATTTGTCTTTCTCTGATTTATTTACTTATTTTTTTTAAAGATATTATTTAACTGTTTGAAAGAGACAGAGGGAGAGTACAGAAGGAGAAGGAGAAGTAGACTCCCTGCTGAGCAGAGAGCCCTATGCAGGACTCCACCCCAGAACCGTGAGATCATGACCTGAGCCAAAGGCAGACGATTAACCGGCTGAGCCACCCAGGCGCCCCTCTGACTGATTTATTTCACTTAGCTTAATACCCTTTGTGAGATATACAGTCCCTGTCGCCCCCACTAAACTCTGCAGTTGTAGCATGAAAGCCGCATAGATAATTCATTGGCTACTGAGTGAAGTGGTGTTCTGGTAGAACTTTATGGACACTAAAAATTGAATTTCATAAAATCTTCACATGTTGTAATATATCACTCTTCTTTTGATTTTTCCCCTCCCAAGCATTAAAAAAATGTAAAAGCTATTCTTTGTTCAGGGGCTATACAAAAACAGGTGATGACTGGGGGGCCTGGGGGGCTCAGTTGGTTAAGTGTCTGACTCATGATTTCAGCTCAGGTTGTGATCTCAGGATCATGAGATTGAGCCCCACGTTGGGTTCTGTGCACAGTGGGGAGACTGCCTGAGATTCTCTCCCTCTCCCTCTGCCCCTTCTAAAATAATAATAATAATAAAAAACAAAAACCAAACAGGCAATGGGCTAGATTCAGCCTGCAGGCCTTAGTTTGCCGAACTCTGCGCCAAATTATTACTTGTTTTTAAACATTAGAAATTGCTACAGCACTATTTTAAGTTACTTAAAATGCAGTAACTATTTTAAGTTACCATAACTTAAAAATTAACCATTATTCCAAACAAAAATTAAAGAGCCACTTCAAAGCAAGCAAAGTCCCTTCCATTATAAATATTTTTAAATTATTATTTTGTTAAAGGCTAGGGTTTTAAAAATCCCATTTTATGACCCATTCTTATGCATTTTTTCCCCCTGCAGTTAGTCCCCAAATCTATTTGTATTGTCATTCGTATGGATTCTTCATGGGTCACTATCAAACTAAGACAGCTGATGGTGGTCACATGGGCCAGCCCATCCATAACGTCCTCTGCATGTCCTGAATCTGGCATCCAAGTAGCCGGCTTGTCAGCATCAGGATAGTAGTTATGGTCTCATGTTCCACTGTGGGTCCATACCCATGGTATCCATAATTGGATAGCCATAATTGTCCTGAAAGTAACTAGTTATGTCTAATACCAGTGGTCTCATTCTAAGCCACTGGTTCAGTTCTGAAGAGAGAAAGCTAATTAATTCAACTGAATGCTGGTATATCCTTACATGTTGGTAAAAAAAAAAACCTGTAGCTTCATGCCGCCGCATCCTTATTTTAGTGTAAAAGAAGAATCAAAAGAGTGATTTTCCCTTAATTTCAGTAGTCTGTGCAGCTTCCTTGTCCTGAGCAAGTTCAGAGTTTGCCATGCTCAACCAGATAAATGTTACATTTTTGGTTGTTATATAGGTTCTAGGTAGTTTTGCTGTAAAAATCTTTGCCATAGACATCTTTGCTGCAAGGATTTTCAGTGCATAACTGATGGGCTATAAGGCAATTTTGCCGTAGAAGATAAAATAATGAAAAATAAGGGGCATTAAAGAAGACATAGGAAACATGAAAAAAATTAATCAACTTTATTATTGACTTCTTCTTTCATTAAGAGAGGTATCAGTTTTCCAAATACTGGCATGCTTATTTGTACCTGAGCTTTGTATTGTGTCGTGAAAGCCTTTCTATACTTGTTCCTTCTGGGCTTATTGTTACGTGTCTGTTGTTCGACATTCCAGAGTTCCATGGGCAATCTGTCAGTGCTAATGCTGTCGTTCATTTGTAACTGAGCTGGGTTATCGTTGCAGCTGGTATGTAATTTTCTAGTGTAGTAGCTGCTGGCTTTACACTCTCTTTTTCCACAGTTCTGGTACGTTTTATCACCATGTTTTCTACCAAGTCCATATATACATAGCTGTTATCACTATTTGAGGATGGCCACACCTACTTGTCACCATGTAGACAGTTATGAAGGCTAGCTGAGGTTTATATAATACAAAAAATGGAACTGTGTCAGTGGAGAAATGAAACCAAACTGACAACTAGCTTCAGTATGTTAACTCTGCCGAAGCCAGTTGATTCGTTGATGGAGAAATGAAACCAAACTGTCAGCCACTTAACTTTGATGGCCACATTGTCTTATGACCAATTAGTTGCAGCAAAAGTGTTTGTGTGAAAATGCTTACAGCGAAAATTGTGGACGTGGTTATGGTTCTAGATGGTAAAATACCAGACACGGTTGGAACAGACTTCCTCCAGATTGTTTTCTTATGGCAACCAACAAAGCAAGCTAATGATTCTGGCTAGTGGGGGTCCCAGGCTCTAATACATATACCAAGGGTCTATGTTTACAAGGCACTCTGCAGACCACAGCCAGGTCCAGAGAGGCTATCGCTTCCTTTGATTCATAAGCTGCTGTGAGGGCTGGTGGAATGCAAGCTTTAGGGTTTTACCCAAGGAATTCCAAGCCACGGTCTTCTTCAGAACTATCTGCACTTTAAACAAACAAATAAGAAAGAACTATCTGAACTTTGAGCAATCTTTCAGATGGTGCTGCTAAAGGAAGGAATGGGAGGTCTTCATGGGACAAGTGTTAAATTTCTGGTGTGTATGTGTTCAATCTGTGCAGCTAGAATCCTTTCTAACTTCACATGCAGTAATTCAAAAGCAATATGATTGTATGCCAAGTAGGTAAAGAAGAGCCAAGAAGCTTTTGTGCATTCTTCTCTTCATGCTGGTGAGTGGGAGGACATTCTTAAGCCCAATCTGTAAGCTTTATCTTATGACCAGCTAACATCAAGAGGTGGAGATGGCCTCGAATGTTCTTTACTTGAACTGTGGAGTCGCAGTTGTGGTTAACCTTCCACATCCACCACTTCACTGATCTTGGATAAAAGCTACTGTTGAGCTTATATGAAAACTTGCCTTTTGTCCAAATCATGCACCTTTGTGTGACTATTGGTTCACTTACTGGTTTGTGCTTGTTATACTTCCATGAGTGGACTATAGCAGTAGCTGTGGAGGGCGTGCATTTAGGAAAAATAGTTTACAGGTGAGGAGCCCTTCCCATCCTGGCTAAAAATGTCCACATTCGAGTCATAATCAGGGACTAAATACCATTCCATCGAGTGTGCAGCTGATTACTTAGGCATCATTTTGATAGTTTAATTAGTTTTACAATGGCAGGTCTCATTACCTGTAAGAGTTCAGCCAAGCTCTGGACAGTAATTGGATAAGATGCATCAAACTGTGTGCATGGGGTCTATATACTTTCATCTAGTGTCTCAAGGATCTTAGTGGCTTATACTCACTGCACTCAGATCATTGCATGTTGTCCATGAATCAGCTATTTCTTGAGTGAAAGACTGAGAAAATCCTTATTTCCTCCTCTGCAGGACTTAGGTGGTGTCCACATCTACTTCCATAGGATTGCCTTTATCACTCTGGGAAGGAGCTGTTGTTGCAGTATCAGAATGAACCCCAGAGTGGAGGTGAGTTTGTTGCTGCCAGTGACTAGCAGCATCTTTACTCATGACTTCCATGGCCATGTCCAACGCTATCAAATCAGCTTTGAGTAGCCTTTGTCCACTGAGGGTTTTCAAAAATCCATTGAGTAGCCCACCACAGATAGCCTCAAGGTCTTAGACCTGTCACAGCTGGGCTCCTTAGACGTTTGTCCATTTCACAGCTCATTGCTCATCATTCCCAAAGCCAGGCTGAGAGAGGTTTAAAACTATATTAAGCTTCTAAATGTGTGTATCTTTTGCCCAGCAATTTCACTTCTTAGAATTTATTGCAGCAAAATACTTACTAATACATAGTTACCCTGTTCCATTATTTAGAATAATAAAAAATTAGAAATAACCTAAATAGCCTTTGATAGGAGGATGCTTACATAGATAATGGGAACATACGGTAATGTTACATAGCAGGTGCAGAGTATAAGGTAGATCTATAGGTCTATAAAGTTGTATGAGCAGTATCTGAAACCTGTTGAGTGAACAAAAGGAAAGTCACAGATCCTTAAGTATTGTTTGATGTCATTTATGTAAAGTAACAATTAACAACAAAAGCAAACTATGTATTTTGAGAAGTAGGACTGTATGAGTATCTGTGTATGGAAATGTGGCCAGAAGGATTCAAGACAAACTGGTAATGTTGGTTTCCGCTGCAGAGGGACTGGGATGGGTGGTTCTGGGAAAGAGCTGACTATGTGTAACATTTAATATATATACATTTTTCCCTTCTACTCCCTCAACCCAACATTTTTTTTTTTTTTAAGATTTCATTTATTTATTTGACAGAGAGAGACACAGCGAGAGAGGGAACACAAGCAGGGGGAGAGGGAGAGGGAGAAGCAGGCTTCCCGCTGAGCAGAGAGCCCAATGCGGGGCTCGATCCCAGGACCCTGGGACCATGACCTGAGCCGAAGGCAGACGCTTAACGACTGAGCCACCCAGGTGCCCCCCAACATTTAATATATTTACTGTGGGAATGTATTTGTGCTCACTTGTATAATTAAAAGTAAATAACAATTTTTAAAAGTAAAGTAAATAAAATGAAAGAGATGGATTTTAAAAATCTGACATTAAGAAATCACCGGTACTGTGGACTCTGCTCTGGATTCCGCATGTGCAGGCAGCCTCAAACAGATGACCTGCGTGCCCCAGAACTGGGCCACTGACACCATGCAGGGTTGTTCAGGAACCATGGGCCCACCCTTGACACAGGGCTGCCAGTTCTGGGCTGGAAAGTTAGTGATATGATGATAATGATCAGTTCTGTTTAGCATGAGGGACATGAAAGGTGGGAGGGAGATGTAGGGAAGGAAAAAACTTCCTCTACCTGTCTCAGGTTCATCGACTGGGGTTCTGCAAATTAGACTGACAAAAGAGAGATTAAAGAAGAAAAACAGTCAGAAGTTTATTAATGCATGCATCTGAGCATACACATGGGAGAACTCAAATGAATGAATACCTGATGAATACCTCAAAGGGATGGTAAGAACTTGGGCTTATAGAGCATCTTAGCAAAAGAGCAATGAATTTGTAGAGAAGTGACAAGACAAAGCAACAAGCTCAAAGGGATTTTGATCTTCTAGGGAAGGCAAATTGTGGGAAGGTAAATATGTGGGGGAAACTAATGGAAGATAAGGGTTGTTTTTAGAAGGTTTGTTATGCAGATTGCTTTGCTGCCATCTCTGGATTGATAAGAGTCTATTGTTGTCTCTGGTGATTAAGAACCATCCTGATCTTTCCGGTAGGTATGGGGAGTGCCGAGTTTTTCTTGTGTCTCTTTCTTCTCAATTGCCTTCAAGCTCAAAATCACCTTTTTTCCGGAGTGGCATATTTTGGGGTGGCATGCTCTGAACCCCTTCAGAGATATTTTGAGGAAAGAGACTAGGTCTAAAATCTTACGTGTGTAGAAGGGAATAAAGTTATCACTCTTGGATGTGAAGAAGGTTGTGCCACAGCCAGGAAGCAGGAAAACTACCCTTCATTTCTTTCCTGAAAAGTCCCCCTTCCTCAAGAGCCTTCAGATTTACCACTGTAATTCCAGAATTGCAGAGCTTGGCAGGCCTTGATTATGTTTATTTCACCAATTCTTGCTCATTAAAGTCTGACTCATATAGGAAGCACAGGGAAACAGGCCCAGTCTTCGGGGTCATAGAAGTTTTTAACCTCACCATCAACCTGCTGTGACAGAGAGTCGTCACTTTGGACAGTGGCCAGAAACAGCGGTGTGGTTTGAGTAGTCCTGTTCTCTTCAAGTCCTGTAGCTGGCACTGAAGAGACCGGTCCTCCCCTGCCCTCTGCAGCAGAAAGAGGACACTGCACGTTGTCTGGAGGCTTGTCTTTTTGAGGCAAAAATTGTTCTGAGGAGAGATCTCCCGAAGCCAAGGGGCTTTGGTGGTTTTTAACTTCTCATACAGATGTTTCAGCTGGTA
>NC_138375.1:92972461-92988475 GCF_054177405.1 Leptonychotes weddellii | reverse complement strand
TTTCTTCATTCCCTAGATGGAGGTGCTTAGGTTAAATGTCTTCTGTTATTTATTTTTTTTTTTTAAAGATTTATTTATTTATTTATTTGACAGAGAGAGAGACACAGCGAGAGAGGGAACACAAGCAGGGGGAGTGGGAGAGGGAGAAGCAGGCTCCCCGCAGAGCAGGGAGCCCGATGCGGGACTCGATCCCAGGACCCTGGGATCATGACCTGAGCTGAAGGCAGTCGCTTAACCAACTGAGCCACCCAGGCGCCCATGTCTTCTGTTATTTTTAACACAAACTGTCGAGGTTTGTATGGCTGCCGCGTAATGCCTGCCGGGCATTCAAATACACATCTTTCCAATTCGCAAAGAAAAAAAATTTTTTTTAAAGATTTTATCTATTCATGAGAGACAGAGAGAGAGAGAGAGGCAGAGGGAGAAGCAGTTTCCCAAGGAGCAGGGAGCCCGATGTGGGACTTGATCCCAGGACCATGGGATCCTGACCTGAGCCAAAGGCAGACGCTTAACCATCTGAGCCACCCAGGCGCCCAACAAAGAAAAATTTTTTGTGGCTTAATAAAAATTTGGATTATTTTTTAAAAGGTATTTGAATTCCAAGTAAGCAAGTAAGCAAAGTAAGGCATAAAAGGATCCTTTCCCCTATCTGGATGGCAGCTAAGGAGAACCAAGGAAAGGGAAGCTATCTGAGTGACCAAGTGTTTGCTTGTTTTATTTAAGAGGTTGACCCTGCCTAATGGGACAACATGAATTATTGAATTGAACTGAAATTTAAATTGGACATTTAGTTAATTTTCTTCTGCTAACCAGTAGTGGGAAATTATGGTAGGAAGACCAGATTAATTACAGGCAAGAATAGAGAAATTAGATTTTTTCATTAAATCCAAGCTGCACCATGAATTAACTGCTTCTTGACTCTATGATAGATTTCTCCAGACACACACAACCATGTCAGTTTTGCTGGTCAGCAATGGAAGAAGAAGTTGTGAGCAGGCATTTTGGTTTCAGTCCTTCTTTAATATATTATCCTATAGGCCAAGTCTGCTGATTGTAGAGATGTTTTATAAAAACTGCAATAGTCATGTCTGAAAGTGCAAAAGCAAAGACAGTGTTCAGTTTTCTGGTGAGAAGAGGCATATGCTTATGATGAAAATGAAAATCAAGGTAATTTTACAAATTTGAGATGGTGAGAAAAGACAGATTCTATATGTAAATATGAGATAATTGTTGAATAATAGAATGTTTTTGATGGACAAGGAGCAAATCATGCAAAATGTTTAAGGCATTATGCATATGCAATGGACAATAATGAACAGGAAATGAAGGCAAAGTAACAAGGAAGTAAGGAAGCTGGGGGGAGGAGATTGAAACCTGCCTAAACAAATTTTCAATGTAGATGTTTAATGTACAATTCAGTTTTAGAAAAAGACGCCTGATAGAGTGTAGGGAAAGCAAGAAAAATATATCCAGTTTTAAAACATGATAGGACCACCTCACACACTAATGGTAATCCATCTAAGGGCTGCAAGCTTGTGTCCTTCTTGGTTACTTTTTAATTCCTGATGGACTTATAGTCTCTGGAACTAATCTGTTTCCAAATCAAGCTGCTTCTGTGTGGGTGGCATAGAGGTAGGAAGAGCCTTGGAAGCCAATTATTAGGCCATCCCTAATATTTGCAGGATGTGAAGCAAGGAATAGAAATGCATGCCTGTGTACCATGTGTCTAAATTATTAAAAAATTAGAAGTCAAGATAAAATAAATTCTGTTACTTACCTTGACAAATACACCTTCAGAATAACCTGGAATGCCAAGTTCAAATACAGTTTTTAAACTCCTTGGATCCCATGCTGAAACATGGGTGATTTGGAGAAAGTTAGCCTCGAGTCCATCAGCCCCCAACTTGGTCCCCTTCCCTTTCCCCACTGCCTCTCCTGCATTGCAAGCAGCCTTGAGCACATGCGTGTGGATACCCCAGCTGGGATGTCCAGAGCCTCTGCAGACAGCTGCCCTTGGCCCTTCATTGGGCCTGAAAGGGCACATACTTGGGGCATGGTTTACCCTCGGAAAGATGGACCTGTGCAGGCTCTCCAAACAGGCTTGGGCTGTTCAGGTAGGTAATTCCAGGGTCCTGAATATATAAACATGGTCTAGAAAAGCTCTAGGTGGGCACCTGCCCTTGGTCTTGCAGATTCCCTTACAGGTGGGGGTGGGGGGTACAACCAAAAGAGGGCCAGCATGTGGAGGGGATTTTCTAAACCTCAGGGCCAGATACTAGGTGGTACTGCTGGGAAGTATGATTTTATATCACAGTGAAGTTTATCAGAGAACTGGACGGTGGCAGGAGGGAAAGATACTTACCTCACTAGCAGGTTGTTGCTCAAGATGACTGTCTGGGAAATAAGCTTTGAACTGGGCACATTAGTCTCTCCTTTAGTTTCAGATTTAGGTAAGTTATTTGACTGATATTTAAGTAGACAGAGAGTGCGGTCAGGAGCAAATGGCTGCCTGTTAGCTCCCAATGAGTCTGGAAAGATATTTCCTCATTTGAGCATGTGTCCATTAAAAATTACTGCATAGCAAGGGATAGGGGATAGTCTCCTGGAACTTCAAAGAAGTTTCTCTCTCTGAAGAGCCTCAAGGATCCAGAAGAAAATTATAGGACATTGTTTAGAATCTATAGTAATACCATATGGAAGACTTTCAAGCAAAACGAGAGTATAATAACATAACTGGTACATGATTTGTTGTATGTGAATCGGAATCAGTTATGTGAGGACAGATTTGAGAAGCTCTTCTGGGATGCAGAGAACACAAGCAAAAGGAGACAGAAATCAAAGTGCAAGCAGAGGTCTAATATATGAATACTTAGTGTTCCTAAGGAAGATAGCATAACTAGGAGTTAAAAGTAATAATAAAGGATGGAATAAAATTGAAGTACACAGGCTGAAGGGGCTCTCTGTATTTCAGATAGAAACAGAAGAGATCCATATGTAGATATATCCAAAGAGAAAATTTTGCATTACACAAGTTATAAAAAAATCCTACAATCGTCCACTTGGAAAAGGCAGTTTACACATTGGAGAGACATACTGAGCAGTTTTGGCTAACAGTGCCCTGATACTGTTTGGAGGAATTGTCTCTTCCCCATGAGACTCAGCATAACAAAATGTCGGTCAAGAATCTTTATCCTTTCCTGCCAAGAAGTGGGGATGTGACCTGAGATGAATAGAGCGGTGTCTCTGGAGCTAGAACTTTAATAGAGTAGCACAAAGACAGAAGTCGGTTTCTTCTGCTCCTTCACCCCAGTTCCAGGGCCTTGATGTCCATTGTCAGTTGCTGCAACTGAAATTTCAGGAGTGGCTCTGTCTTTTCAAGCCTCTTGGTGAATCTCCCTTTAGATTCTGAGTTCCCCTATATCCCTTCCATAAATTTTACTTTTGCTGCACTTGGTCAGAGACCTTAAGGGAAGAGAAGATCTAGTGGGGGGGATGGGGGCAGCTAGGGGACCTGCCAGAATGAGGAAGAAGGCGGTTATATTCCTTCATATCACAGGTCCCAACAGTCCACCGAACAGGAGAGCAAAGCGATTATGCTCCCCGAGTGCACCAGTAGGTGGCACTCTGACAAACTGAGCAGCTGATGCCAAAAAGGAAAGGGTCTGAGGCCTTCAGGAACACTGCGGGTAGGGTGGCTCCTTGTGATGGCACTGAATAACGTAAAGCCAGAGAAGAATAAAGTCAAATCTCTAAGTTATCACCTCGGGCTAATTTGCCGTGGCCTTACTGTGTGGTGCCTTCAAGACTCACAATTACTGATGAAATTGTCAGACCACTGTAGGCATAGTTCATGTAGAGTTCCTTCCTTGTCTTATCACTTTGGTAAGCTGAGAATATATCAGATGAGACAGTTGAGCTGCAGGCCAGAGATGCGTTTTTAGTTTACTGTATTTATATTCTGTATCCATGCACACACAAATCTCAGGATTTCTTATATCCTCTCATGATACTAGCAAAGAAACCAAAATCGGTTGTCTTCAGAATCACTGGAAGCTTGAAGACTTCTAAAACTGCAGTATGTACAGGATTTTGGAGAAGAAAAGGCTGTGACCCAAGCCTTTAAAATAAGTCAAGTTGTCTTTTGTGTAGGAGGGCAATAGAAAGCTGTTTTTAGCGGCGCCTGGGCGGTGCAGGGGTTGAGTGCTCCACTCTTGGTTTCGGCTCAGGTCATGATCTCTGGGTCCTGGGATCAAGCCCTGGGTTGGGCTCAGTGCAGTCAGTGGAAGGGTCTGCTTGGGATTCTCTCTCCCTCTCCCTCTGCAACGTCCCCCCATCTCTCAGATAAATAAATAAATCTTGAAAAAAAGAAGAAAGCTATTTTTGGATATGTAAGGGTGCAGGGATCAGGGCATCCACATTCCCTTCTAGAAAAACCTGTTCCAGTCAACCAAGAAAAGGAGCAAAGTAGAGCACTAAATGAGGGGAAACATGGTCTGAAATGACGCATGGTTCTAAACTCAGCCTAACCCCAAACCTAACCTGAAGCCAGGAACCCTGTTGGATTCTTTGTTGTCAGGGGAATTTTGCAGTCAGAGCAGAAAGCTTGGTCCAGCTTTGCTTCCCTGAGCTGCTTCCTTCCTCCGCGGCTGATTGTCCTGGACCAGGAAACGTGTTTCTTGTGACACACCCTTTGCCCCTCTTACAGATGCCTTGTTTGGTGAGCTCTTGTAATTTGTATTTCGTTTATGTATTTGCAAACAACACGTCACCTATTCACGGGGTTGTGACTCAGAACTGAGAAATAAATACATTTCCCTGTTTCCCCTGAGCAGGATGTTTAGTGCAACATTTTGACCTTTTTTTCTTGCTAAGCAAAGTCGTGTTGTCTGCGTCTTTAAAACCTGGATTGAACAATTTTACCAAACAGAAATAAAAGAATTGGTTTGTAAGTATATGTATAAAGATACACATTGAGTGAGAAAAAAAAAAGTAACCTGAATGGTATCACTAGAGAGTGGTTGGGTAAACTGTGGATATGTCCATATTTCTGGAATGTTGTGTGGCTATTGAAAAGGAGGAGTTAGATTTGTATGGACTGACCAATAGGAAAGGCCACCACAAAGTGAGATGGAGGGAAACGTATATAGAAAAATTAGAGGAAGGGGTGCCTGGGTAGCTCAGTTGGTTAAGTGTCTGCCTTCAGCTCAGGTTGTGATCCCAGGGTCCTGGTATCGAGCCCCACATTGGTCTCCCTGCTCAGTGGGGAGTCTGCTTCTCCCTCTCCCTCTGCTGCTCCCCCTGCCTGTGCTCTCTTGTTCTCTCTCAAATAAATAAATAAAATCTTAAAAAAGAAAAATCCAGAGGAAAAAACCTTTTACTGTGAATATTTTCATTTGTGTGCGTTGATATGAACATAAGGAAGAATGTGGACATTAAACTATTAACATTTATTGTCTTCAAGGAGAGGTGGTGGTAGGAGTGAGGGTCATGGGTAAGAAGAATACTGTTGTGTTTTTATTTGATACCACAAGGACTTTTTTTTTTTGGCATGTAATAAAAGGCAATAAACGTATATATTGCTTTTTCATTTTGAAAGAGAAATCTAATAAAGTAATAAAGATAACTCATCCTGAATGACTTCAGTATTTTTTAATTGAGGAAGACGAATACATGATCCAGGAATAGATAAGATATTGAATCCCTCTGCATGTCATTTCTTGTGATCTGTGATGGTTTCAGTGTTGCGTGTGCTTAAAAATTACTTTATGTTAAAGGTTTTCAACTAAATAATTCATATCCCATGAAAGTTGCTCTTTAGAAGTCTGCAATTCCATGGTTTTTATTATATTTGGATTTGTGTAACCATCACTACGCTTGTTTACAGGCCATTGTCCTTACTCCCCAAAGAAACCCCATACCCGTTAGCAGTCATGCTCTGTTCTCCCCGCTCCCCACACGATGGAGATTACTAATCCACCTCTGCCTCTATGGATTTGCCTATTATGGAACTTCATATAAATGATCATACAAAAATATGTGAAATATGTGACCTTTTGTGTCTGGCTTCTTTCAATTAGCAGAATATTTTCAAGGTTTATTTGTGTTGCCACATGATGGGTCAGTATTTAATTCGTTTTATAGACGAATAATATTCCATTATATGGACATACCACTTTTGTTTTTCTATTCATGAGTTGATTGGCATTTGAATTATTTCCACTTTTTGCTGTTATGAACGTCTGAGGACAAGTTTTTATGTGGGTATGTGTTTTCAATTCTTTTTTTTTTTTTTTCAGTTTGTTTAAGTAATCTCTACCCAGCGTGAGTCTCGAACTCATGACCCTGAGATCCAGAGTCTCATGCTCCTCTGGGTGAACCAGCCTCTGTTTTCAATTCTTTTTACCTCTTCTGTATATCTAGGGCAGAATTTCTGGGCTGTATGGGTAAATCCATGTTTAACATTTTTGGAAACTGCCAAACTGTTTTCCAAAACAGTTGTACTATATTATATAATACCTCAAGGAGTGCTTGAGGATTCTAATTCCTCCACACCTTTGTCAACCCTTGTTGTTTTATGTGGTTTTTTTTTTTTTTTTAATTTTAGCTTCCCTAGTGTGTAAGAAGTGGTTTTGCTTTGTTTTCCCCAACAACGTACGCTGTTGAGTTTTTTTTTAATCAATGTTGAGTATTTTTTAATGCTCATTTGGTCATTTGCATTTCTTCTTTGAATAAATATCTTTTAAAATCTCTTAAAAAATGGAATTATTTGTATTACTGTGGGGATTTATATTCTAGATAGAAGTCCCTTAGCAGATATGTGATTTGAAAATCTTTTCTCCCATTCTGTGGGTTACTTCACTCTCTTGATGGTATCCTTTGTAGCATAAAAGTTTAAATTTTGATGCAATCCAAAGGATTTTTTTTTTTTTTGGCTTGTGCTTTCTGTGCTGTACCTAAGAAACAGTTACCTGTGGTCATGAAAATTTATCCTGTATTTCTTTTAAGAATTTTGGAGTTTTAGGGCACCTGGGTGGCTCAGTGGTTAAGCATCTGCCTTCGGCTCAGGTCATGATCCCAGGGTGCTGGGATCAAGCCCTGCATTGGGCTCCCTGCTTTGAGGGAAGTCTGCTTCTCCCTCTCCCACTCCCCCTGCTTGTGTTTCCTCTCTCGCTGTGTCTCTCTCTGTCAAATAAATAAATAAAATCTTTAAAAAAAAGAATTTTATAGTTTTAACTCTTAAATTTAGGTCTATGATTAATTTTGAATTAATTTTTATATATTGTGTGATGTAGGGATCAAACTTCTTTTTTTTGTGTGTGTGTGCTGTGTGTATATCTTGTTTAAGCACCATTTATTGAAAAGACTATTCTTTCCCCATCTGGTTATCTTGGCCCCCCTGTCAAAAGCCGGTTTATCATAGATGCATGGGCTTATTTCTGGACTCTCAATTAGATCCCATTGATCTATGTATCTATCTTTATGCCAGTACTGCATTGTTTTACTATAGCTTAGTGGTAAGTTTGGGAATGTGAGTTCCCCAACTTTATTTTTCTTTTTCAAGATTGTTTGGCTATTTTGGGTTCCTAGTGCCTCCATATGAATTTTAGGATAAGCTTGTAAATTTCTGCAGGAAAACCTGGTGAATTTTGATAAGGATTCCCTTGAATCTGTAGATCAGTTTGGGGAGTATGCCATCTTAACAATATTAAGTCTCCGAATCCATGAACATGGAATATCTATTTATTTTGGTCTTAAATTTCTTTCAATGAATTTTTAAATAGTTTTTAGCATATAAATCTTACACTTTTTTGTTAAATTTATTCTGAAGGATTTTCTTTTTGAGGCTGTTGTGAATATGATTGTTTTCTTAATTTCATTTTCAGATTGTTCATTGCTAGTGTATGGAAATACAACTTGTTTTTGTATATTGGTCTTATATTCTGAATCTTGCTGTATGTATTAATTAGTTCTAATAGTTGTTTCTTTTTTTGCATTTTTGGATTTCCTATATATGAGATTATGTTATCTCTATAGATTTACTTCTTCCTTTACAATCTTGATGATGTTTATTTCTTTTACCAACATATTTGCCTTTAGAACAACACTAAATAGAAGTGATCAGAGTGGACATCTGTCTTCTCAGTTGTGGGGGAAAGCGTTCAGTGTTGCACTATTAAGTGTGGTGTTAGGTTTTTTAAAGATGCTCTTTCTCGGGTTGAAGAGGTTCCCTTTTATCTTTTATATTTTTAAATCATGAAACAGCGATCGGCTTTCATCAATATTTTTTTAAAAACCCACTTTATTGAGGTATGGCTGACATACAAAAAGCTATACATATTTAATGTATACAGTCTGGTGAATTTGGAGATAAGTACACACATGGAACCATCACCACAATCTGTGTTCTAAATATATTCATCACCCTCACTGTCAAATGTTTTTTCTGCATCTATTGACATAATCATGTGGTTTTTGTTTTTTACTGTATTAACATAGTGTATTACATTGGTTGATTATCAGGTATTAAACCAACCTTGCATCTTGGAACGACTCCCACTTGGTCAGCGTGTATAATCCCTTTTATATGTTGTGGATTCAGTTTGTTAGTATTTTGCTAGATTTTTGCATCTGCATTCTTAAAATCTTTTTTTTTTTTTAAAGATTTTATTTATTTGACAGAGAGCACCAGAGAGTACAAGCAGGGGGAGCAGCAGAGGGAGAAGGAGAAGCAGGCTCTCAGCTGAGCAGGGAGCCCGATATGGGGCTTGATCCCAGGACCCTGGGATCATGACCTGAGCCGAAGGCAGAGGCTTAACTGACTGAGCCACCCAGGCACCCCTCTTAAGATCTTTAGTTTTGTTTTTGTTTATTTGTTTTTGTGTGATGACCGTGGTTTTGGTATCAGAGCAGGACTGGTCTCATAAAATGAGTTGGAGAGGGTTTTTTCCTCTACAAACTTGTGGAAGAGTTTGTGAAAGATTGACACTAATTCTTTTTTCAACATAGGGTAGAATTCACCTTTGAAGCCATTTGGTCCTAGGCTTTACTTTGAAGGTAGTTTTTTGATTACTAATTCAATCTCTTTACTTGTTATGGGTCAACTCAGATTGTCTGTTTTTTCTTAAGTCAGTTTCAGTACAGTGTTTCTAGGAATTTGTCCATTTCATTTAGTTTACATTACTTGTTTCCATACAATTGTTCATTGTATTTCTTTATAGTCATTTCATTCTTATAAGGTCAGTATTTATATTACCCATTTCATGCGTGATTTTAGTAATTTGAGCTTCTCTCTTTTTTTTCTTTGTTAGTCTAGCTAAATGTTTGTCAACTTGTTGATCCTTCAAAGAAGCAGCTTTTGGTTTCATTGATATTCTCTATTGTCTTTCTATTCTCTTGCATTAATTTCTGCTCTAATATTATTGTTTCCTCTTTCTTCTTGCTTTAGATTTAGTTTGCCGTTCGTTTTTAGTTTCTTACAATGGGAGTTTAGACTATTAATCTGAAATTAAAAAAATATTTATTTAAGATTTTATTTATTTGAGGGAGAGATAGCGAGAGAGAGCACGAGTGGGGGTGGGAGGCAGGGAGAGAGAGAAGCAGGCTTCCTGCTGAGCAGGGAACCCGACTTGGGGCTCCATCCCAGGATCCTGAGCAGAAGGTAGATGCTCAACTGAGTGAGCCACCCAGGCGCCCCTAAAATTTTTTTAAATATAGGCATTTACTACTATAAATTTCCCTCCAAGCATGGCTTTAGCTCCACCCCATAAATTTTGGTATGCTGTGTTTTCATTTTCACTCATCTTAAAGTACTTCCTAATTTCCTTTAGTGATTTCTTTTTTGACCCATTGGTTATTTAAGAGTGTGTTATTTAATTTCCACACTTTTTAATTCTTCCAATTTCCTTGTGTCATCAATGTCCATTTCATTCCATTTTGGTTGGAGAACAGTCTGTCTATTTTCAATCTTTTAGATTTCCTGAGGTTCATTTTATAGCTTAATGTATGATGTATTCTGGAGAATGTTCCTTGTGCACTTGAGAAGATTGTGTATTTGCAACTGTTGGGTAAAATGTTCTTAAAGTGTTCTGATAGACCTAGTTGCTTTATGATGTTATATATTATTTTACAAAGTCAGTTTGTACAGTCTTGGGTATATTACATGATTAGAATTATATAAAAATTCTCAACAAACTATTCTGAGGGGGATGTGGCTGGGGTTTTACTGGCCTCCCTATGTCTGCCATTTTCAATTTTCAGAGTGTCTTGACTGTAATCTTGCTGCTTATATGTACATGTACTTATACCCGATCCTTGGCACCCAGCCTCCTGGACAGAAATAAAACTGGATTGTTGATATGTTTTGGAAGTTCACCCAAACTGGTGAACGGAAGAGTTTTTATATTGTGATATGCTGTATGGTGATGGCCTTCAGCATCCTCTTCATACAGTAGCTTGGAAAAATATCGGAATTTAGTCACCATCACATTTCAGTATGAAAAAAGGGTTTATGTGCCGAAAATAATGGGATAAATGGTTAACCCTTTTATTTCTGGACATTGAATGAGATAAATTTCCAGCTGCTGTTCTCTATTTTTATTATTGGGCCAATGTTCTATATAAATAGGGTGCAACCATTTAATTAAGAGTTAGGGGCACCTGAGTGGCTCAGTTGGTTAAGCATCTGACTTTGGCTCAGGTCATGATCTCGGGGTCCTGGGATCTAGCCCCGCATTGGGCTCCCTGCTCAGCGGGAATCCTCCTTCTCCCCCTGCTCATGTTCTCTCTCTCTCTTTCTCAAATATATAAATAAATAAAATCTTTTTTAAAAAAGAGTGTAATATGTCTGTAACAATCAATCTCAGTATTGTCACTACGGTATTACATTCTGCAAATGTTATTCTGTTATGTCAGATACCAGTTTTTAGCGAGGTATCTCTAAGGCACATAGTAGAAAACAAAATTGGTAAATTACTCAAGTTCCTTTCACTGTGATTTGGAAATGATAAACCTTTATAGAATGAGAAAAAAATATTTTGAGGGAATCCATGGATTTTTTTTAAATTTTATTTTATTATGTTATGTTAGTCACCATACAATACATGGATTTTAATAATTACCTCTACCTGGTGTGACTGTGGATGGCTTCCTCCCTTATTCTATTTTCCACATTTCTTGTGATGAGCATGAATTATATAATAATGATAAAAAAACTTAAAAACATATCAGACAAAATGGAAGCGTACAGTTAGAAAGACTTACTGGAGGAGGTAATGAAATTGTGGTAAGATTTATCCAGATACATTTCTTACCATGAAGCATTGTGCAAACAGCTGGTCCTCAGTAGCTGTGTGTTGAATCAAAGATGGCAGCTTTCCATCAGTGCAAACATTAAATATAAATATAAGGAATTGACTGGTTACTTTGACTTTTGCATTAAACTTGTAGACTTAGTGTAGCCCATTCGTGTAAGATGTGAAAAAAAAGACCTAAGGATTGGAATCCTCAATCTTTCTTTTTTTGGAACCAATCTCCTATTATCTGCCAACAGCTTGCTGTTGTCAGTAAGATTGCCTATTTTTGGATTTGGCAACTCCATAGTCAGTATTTTTTATTTGATGCTAGAGGAACCTTAATTAAAGTTTTGCTGGTTATGTTTTGCTGATTTTTCAACATATTAGCAAATTTTAAATTCCCCTCTATGAAATAATTATATGTACTTGTTTCTTTTTTCCTTTTTTAGAAAGGGGGAGAGAGAGCATGCGGAGGGGCAGAGGGAGAGGGGGAGAGAGAATCTGAGGCAGCCTCCACACCCAGCGCGGAGCCTGACACGGGGCTCGATCTCATCACCCTGAGATCATGAGTCGAGCCGAAATCAAGAGTCAGACACTTAAATGACTGAACCACCCAGCACTCTGATGTGTAGTTGTTTTTGATTAAACTGGAGAACAACAACGATGTTTATTGGTTTATATCCACATTTGGTCGGAAAAGATTTGCAATGGTTTGAAGAGGATAGAGTTATTTCCTACAACCTTCAAGGACTTTTGCCTTAATGTACATTGTGGAAAGCTTAAGATACAGTACGGCTGTGACTTCTAACTACTCCATTCTTGCTCACAAGCAGAGCATTTGCAGAATCAGCATTTCTTGTAATAGGATCATGTTGTAAAATGTGGTGCCATCTGCAAATAGATTAATAATATGTGAGGCAGGGCCAGTTTTATGCTTTGTAATTTGGGATGATTCTCGTCACAACTGAGAGTGGTTCTGTGGTGAAAGCAAGAGGAATAAGCCGATTACAGTCTTACGTCTCCCTAGATTGTAGTCTAGACTACAAAATTTATTTTGGGACAAGCATTAGCTTCTTATGTAGAGAAATAATAACCTAAAATACATTTCTCTCAAATCATATCTTCTTTCTATTTCTGAAGAAATATTCCCTCTAGGGAGCTTCTAGTGCATGAACACGGCGCAATTTATCATTGCACATTAAATTAAAATATCCTCTATCAGTGTGTGCCAACATCCCATTCCTAATAAATCTGTGTTTAGGAGTGATGGGCATCTATAGAACTATTTTTGTTGGATCTCTATTGAGTTAGGACAAGAGCACAAATTAGGAATTTTTCCATTTGCTAAAATGTACAGTGATAATTCAAATAAAAATAAAAATCAACAAGAATCCCATCTCGCTCCATTCTTTTGCAGCTCTTAAGATTTTCAATGATTTTTCCTAGTTTTTTTTTTTTTTTCCTATGACCAGACATTGAGCTCAGAGTGGGAGTTTAGCAATCTAATGAATTTCAGGCAATGGTTATATGGCTAAGGAAGATAAAGGGACAAGTTTTGTTCTCTAAATTCTCATGGTATCTTTTTTACTTACATAGGACGACTATGTATGAATATATGGGTGTGAGTGTAGTACATATATTAGTTGGAAACATTTGCCCTTCTATTTTATTCTTTATTCTATCTCTAAAAATTTATCATTGGAATATTTCAGTTGTTAACTTGGGAGTTTCAGGATACCAGCAAGCTGCTCTGGACCAAAAAAACCTGATGATTATGTCTCTCTTCAGTTTTGAGACGCAGTGTTTTAATGTAAGGGCTGGAGGAGGCATGAAAGTGCACTGGGTAGAATTTGATGCACCTTTAAACTAGTATTCTTGAAATATTTGATCTGACTTTATTTAGAGGAAAGGCTGAGCACTCTGTGGAGTAAGGAGGAGACTTGGGACCCCCCACCTTTTTAAATTAAATTTAATTTTTTAGCTCTGGCCCCAGATTTACACATTATACTCAGTATAACAAAGATCTTGCAATGAACTTGATTGGCCTCTTTTGCTTTTTAATGGAATAAGGAAAGGATAATATGAAAAACACTTATGTAACCATTATATGAAGTAAAAGAGTGTTTAATATTTGGTCATATTTGCTTCATAGCTTCTTCTTCTTGCTCTCATTTTAAATAGGATACACCTTTAAATAGAATACACCTTTATATTACACATAAAGGTGAAGACCCATTTCCCCACTCTGCCCAGAGGCACTGTTACCATGAATTTGGTTTGAATCTAGTCTATACATATATACTTTCATGAATCTGTGAACAATATGGAAGGATGCTGTGCGTTTTTGACATTTATATGAATGATAGTATCCTTCATTCAATGTTCTGAAACAGGTTTTTTTCACTAAGTGTTGTATTTTCAAGAACTATCCATGTAGATGCACATGCCTAATTTTAAGTGCTATTTAGTATTCTTTTGTGAAATAACCACAATTTATTGATCCATTCTCTGATAGGTGGATATTCAGGTTTTTCCAATTTTTCACTATTACAAACATTGTTGCATTGCTCCTAATATCTCACCATTTAATATCCTAATTGCTGAAGATTTTTAGTAAAAAATAAAAAAAATTGGCCTTTCATCAACTTAAGAGGCAAAGTTGATGACTTGGTTTCGGCTCAGGTCATGATCTCAGGTCTTGACCTGTTTCATGAGATCAAGCCTCCTGTTGTGCTCTCTCTGAGTTTACTAGATATTTTAAAGTGTTTTCTTAAAGGCAGTTTTATCATTCTACTTGGGGAGGGGTCCTCCTCCCAAATCCAAAAGACTTATCAAAAGTATTCCTTCAGATTAGATACATTATCTAAAATAGAGATTTCATAAATTCAGTTTTTCCCATTTTATCATAGTTTCCTTGATGTTTTGTTACTACTTGTTGATTGGTTTCCTGGGAAGCTAATCTACTCTTGAATCTGCCTCTGTTAATTTGCGAAGTCTATCATTAGAATACTCTTATAATATCCGGTTTGAAAACTAATTTATGTGTTAAGCGCAGAGTTCCCTAATTTATAAGGATTCTTAAAATCTTCAGGTTGGAGGATTCTACCTAAAGTCAATGCTTACCTTCATCAAAAAGAGAGAACAAAAATTGTCCTCACATTGAGATGGTTTTGCACCATAATGCAAAAACACTAATTTCTTTAGATATGGGATATTTATTTTTTAAAAGATTTTATTTATTTATTCGTCAGAGAGAGAGAGAGTGAGAGCACAAGCAGGGGGAGCGGCAGGCAGAGGGAGAAGCAGGCTCCTTGCTGAGCAAGGAGCCCAATGTGGGGCTTGATCCCAGGACCCTGGGATCATGATCTGAGCCGAAGGCAGACGCTTAATGGACTGAGCCACCCAGGCACCCCGGGATATTCATTTTTATTAAGCATAAAAACCATATATCAGACCTAAATTTAAAAGAAAGTAATCTATACTTGTAAATACAACATAAACTTGCTATTTAGGGAATAAGGTAAAATGACAAAATGATATATTTATATATTTACTTTATCCTCAGTACATTTTGTACTGCACAATGAAGATAGAATTGCATAAGTCATCCTGTGTTTGTTATTTATTGTAATTTCTGTTAATGTGAGAGAATTGAAAATAGGAATTGCATAGAAAGTGAACGTATTTTCTGTGGCTGGAAGTAGGTGAGGCTTCCTGTGGGTGTCATTTCAGGAGTGCCCACTGGGTGGCAGCAGCAGCCCGTTCAACCCCCTACCTTGGGCTGCATTCAACATGCTATCCTTTCCTTTTCTGGTCGCCAGAAAGCTGTAATTATGTGGATTCCGACTTGGAAGGAACGATGGCTATTTAGAGTAACTCTCTCAAAATATTGTTAATAGAGCATTGTGTAATCATAGTAGTACTGATAGGTTTTTTTTCTTCCCCCTAATTTCTTTTTTCCCCCCTCCAAATAAACATTTTCTCCCATCTGTGTGGACAACTGTATATACAAGTAATCGTTTTATCTCAAACCCAGCACAGTGTGAGCCAAGATATTGTCAAATATTAAACAAACACAATATGAGAAACATAGCCTCCCCCCCGCGCCCCCACCCTGAGAAGCTGTAAACTACCATTTAGGTAATAGGAGAGGTGCCAGTTTCTTTGTGAATGCTTCCCGACTCACTGCAACAGCGTCACTTCCTAAGAGCATGTGGCATTGAAGAAATTTACTCAGACTTGGTAATGGCTGTGGAATGGCTACATTGCCATGCTATTCACATTACTGCCCGCTGGGATTCAGAGATGGTTCAGATGCAGAGTATTTCCAACTTGTCTTAATGTGCTTTCAGAAGATAAACACTGTAGAGTAAGGCTGGCATTAGGGACTTCATTTAAGAAGATGTCCAGATCTGCTCTAGGAGCCCTCTGCCTCATGCATGGCCCCGGATTTTGAGTTATGATCCTTAAAATCCTGGATAGTGGCAAAATCTTTGGGTCCTTCTAAGAGAGGAGAGTGTTTTTTTGTTTTTTTTTTTTAAAGATTTTATTTATTTATTTGACAGAGAGAGACACAGCGAGAGAGGGAACACAAGCAGGGGGAGTGGGAGAGGGAGAAGCAGGCTCCCCGCAGAGCAGGGAGCCCGATGCAGGACTCGATCCCAGGACCCTGGGATCATGACCTGAGCTGAAGGCAGTCGCTTAACCAACTGAGCCACCCAGG
>NC_138375.1:92963531-92971961 GCF_054177405.1 Leptonychotes weddellii | reverse complement strand
TTAACATAATACCCTCTAGTTCCATCCACGTTGTTGCAAATGGCAAGATTTTTTTTTTTTATGGCTGCATAATATTCCGTTGTATGTATATATACCACATCTTCTTTATCCATTCATCTGTTGATGGACATCTTGGCTCTTTCCACAGTTTGGCTATTGTGGACATTGCTGCTATAAACATTGGGGTGCATGTGCCCCTTCGTATCACTACATTTGTATCTTTGGGGTAAATACCCAGTAGTGCAATTGCTGGATCATATGGTAGCTCTATTTTCAACTTTTTGAGGAACCTCCATACTGTTTTCCAGAGTGGCTGCACCAGCTTCTTGCATTCCTGCTTTGACTCTTGCTTAGTACCATGGATCATTCTAGGGTTGATTCCTGACTCAAGATGTGATCTTTCCTAAGGCCCTGGCTATAGTCTTAATCCTCTCTTCCATCCCAGTCTCTTGCTGTCAAGGTTACCCACCACCGTCAGCTGCCCTCCAGGCAGGGAGGAACTTCTGGGCCTCTTCCCTGATACATCAGACAGGCATTGGTTGTTGAAGCTTCTCCTGAGGCAAATGCAGGCTGTTTACCCATCTACCCATGCCTCCCCTTGGTCTCTGCTACACTCACTCTAGCTATCTTGGCAACCTGGTGGCTTCTCCCCAGGAAGTTTTAGACAGACAGTGGGACACAAAGGCCCCTCTCTGCTTTTGGCCAGACCTTAAACCCATCTGTTGTTGTTGTTGTTATTATTTTGAGAGAGAGCGCATGCGTGAGCTAATAGGGTGGGGAGGGACAGAGGGAGAGAGAGACAATCTCAAGCACGTTCTATGCCCAGCACGCAGTGTGACACGGGGCTCGATCCCACGACCCTGAGATCATGACCTGAGCTGAAATCAACCTACTGAGCCCCCAGGTGCCCCCAGACCTTCAACTCATCCAAAACCACCCCTTTCCCTCTGGGTTTTATCACAGAGGTATCCACGTGTGTGATCCTTGCCTCCTCCTTTCTCCCTTCCCTTCCTTGCTCCCCAAAGGTGGCATGTAGGATAGTCTTTCCCCTTCTTCTGGTCCGGCAGAGCCCTCTCTTAAGTCATGTTCTCCTCCTTCCTGTGGTGGCATTCACCTCCACCTTCCCTGAGGCCGAAATGGCAGATAGCATGCAGAGAGAGAGAAACAACAAAGGGAAGAACCCAAACTGTCATCCCTATTCCACAGGCCTGAGTATAGCTTGTGTCAAATCAGAGTCCAGGTACAGAAGGCTGTTGAATGACAACTGTGGCTTTTCTTTTATCAGCCTTGGCTGCTGAGGCTTTTTCTTCCCTCCGCTTGCCACCCCCCTTTCTCTTCTTCCTCTTCTCTGGTATCAAGGACATCCGGATCACATGGATAAACAGTTGAAAGGAAGCAGATCTTATTAACAGCTCATCCTGTAGTCTCAAGATTCTCCTTCCTAAACAGAGATGGCAGGAGAAGGTTTACCCCAGGGTCTGTGCTAAAATGAGTGAGTCTGACCTTCCAGGGTATTGGGGTGCGCACACGGGTCCTTCTACTGGAGGAGGCCCCCGTGCTGTGGTTGGAGCAGAAACCAGGGCTCTAGGCACACCTGGAAGTCAAGCACAGTGCTCAGAAGAGCCTAGAACAGAGGTTAGGAGTGGCGCACGGGCCTCTGCGTGGGTCTGCATGAGAGCAACAGGCCTGGCTGTGAGGGCCAGGAAAAGCCATGGGTGTCAGATAAGGGGCTGCGACCTCGTCCTGTAATTCCTGGTGTAGTGCTCTTCACAACAGTTCTTTGGGCTTTCTTCCTCCCTCCTTCCCTCCCCTCCCCTCCCTTTCCCTTCTTTATGCAGAATTCTAAAATGTAAGAGATGAAACCAAGGCTGCTGTACGTGTAATGAAGGTGGGAGGCAGAACCCCTGCCCTATCTCACAGTTTTAGAATCTTTCCCCCACCTCCCACTCTTCCCAACACAGCCCGGCAATCACAGCAATGAGATGCAGTGCCTCTCACATCCCATACCTTGAACTTGTTACTATAAATAAAACAGGAACGTTACCACGGCAACCTGTCTGTTTCAATTGCCCCTTATAGACCAGATTAGCCAGGATCGATTGTGCTTCCTGAATGCAGGATGACTTTCCCTTTATAACAGAAGTTTGGACAAATTATAGAATAAACCCCTGGGAAACAAGGTGTGAGTCATGCAATTAAACTGTAGTCTGCCGCTGCCCCAAACTGCCGGTGGGAGGCGGTGCCGGGCGCGGCGTGGTCTCAGAGCCCGTGGTCTCCGGGCTGCTATGTTGGTCCCTGCTCACTTCCGTGACCTCCTCCCCGGCAAGCGCTTCCCGCTGCTCTGCATGTGTCATTAGAAAGGACACTTCTGTCTGCAGCATCCTGCCTCTCCGGGCTCAGCTGTCATGTGACCAGATAGTGTCTTCCGAGATGGACAGATTTTAAATGACACTCCCCAAGCGGGCTGGCGGAAGCAGACCTCCGAGCAGATGCAAGCCCAGGCCTCACCCCAGCAAGGGGCTGATTAAGAGGCAGTCGTTAGCCCTGAAACCAGTGCCAGTCTGCTATTGTTCCCCAGGACACAGAGCAAGAATGCCTTCCCCCCCTCAAAACCTGGAGGAGCAGCTCCGGGAGGCTGGGAGGGCTGAGTTCGGCTGCATTTTTGAGTAGGGAGAGTTGAACATGGCTTCCGCCCATGACCTGAGGATCTGAACAGAGCTCTGAATCCCGAGTTATCCTCCAACTGAGTAGGTGCTGAAATTCTGTCTTTTACTTAAAATGCAGACGCTCCTGGGAAGGGCAACAGTTTGAACTAATTCCCACTAAGGTATCAGGCTGGAGTCTTCCCGAGGGCTGAATGGGGAGAGCGGGCGCCCGAACACCTCCACTCCCGTCCCAGGCCCTTTACCAACACCGTCACCTAGTCCTCCCAACAATTTCGTGAGGGCTTATGATCCGTGCTTTGTGTTCTCTTCATGTGTCCTTTGTATCATACCCCAAGGCTGAATGCCTCCGCTTTGATGTTGGCGTGACCCAGTGTTTGGGGTTAGGGCTCAGGCAGGCCTGTGTTTGCCTCCCAGCTCTGTCCCCATCTGGGAACTGAATTGTAGGACCTTGCATAAATTATTTGCGTTTTTTTGAATCTGTCGTTTACTGTCAGTCATTTGATGATTTTTATGGATTGTCTCACCAGAAAAAATTGCATAATATATTATTTTGCGTATGATTTCAAGGTTCAAGAAGTCCTTGTATTTAGGCTCTCCGGGTAGACAGTAGATTTGGGGACCTGAGAGGGGGTTAAGTGGTGGAGATCGGGGAGAGACAGAGCAAGTGGCATCAAAGAATCAAGTGACCATATCTGGCCTGAGTGCTTTCACAAAATTGCTGAAATTTAGTGCTTGAATTACACTTCCCAAACAGGAATAGAAGCAATAGATGGATTTCAGATACTGTTCAAGATTTTTTTTAAATAAAAATTTATTTAAATCTAAAAAAAGTCACATAAAATCTACCACATTAACCATGTTTTAAGTGTACAGCTCAGTAATGTTGTTTATTCACATTATGCAAGAGATTTCTTTTTTTTTTTTTTAATTTTATTTATTTATTTGAGACAGAATGAGAGAGAGAGAGAGAGCTCATGAGAGGGGGGAGGGTCGAGAGAGAAGCAGGCTCCCTGCTGAGCAGGGAGCCTGATGCGGGACTCGATCCCGGGACTCCAGGATCATGACCTGAGCCGAAGGCAGTCGCTTAACCGACTGAGCCACCCAGGCGCCCCTATGCAAGAGATTTCTAATTTTTTTCCATCTCTATCTAGTAAACAACTCCCGATTTCCCCTTCCCTCAGCCCTTGGCAGCCATCATTCTACTTCTTGTTTTTATGAATTTGACAACTTTAGATCCCTCCTATATGAGGAATCATACAGTGTTTGTGCTTTTGTGATTGGCTTATTTCACTGAGTATAATGTCCTCAAGGTTCACTCATGTTGTACCACGTGACAGAATTTCTTTCCTTTTTAAGTTTGATAATAATATTCCGTGGTACACATAGACCACATTTTGTTTATCCATTCATTCACTGATGGACATTCGGGTTGTTTCCACCTCGTGGCTATTGTGAAGACTGCCGTTATGAACACGAGTGTGCAAATATCTCTTTGAGATCCTGCTTTCCATTCTTTTTGATATATTCAGAAATCCAGAATTGGGATTGCTGGAGCCTATGGTAGTTTTAGTTTGAATTTTTTCAGGAACTTCCATACTCTTTTCCATAGTTTCTGTACCATTTTACAGTCCCACTAACAGTGCAAAAGTGTTCTGATTTCTACATAGCCTCATAAACACTTGTTATTTTCTGTCATCCCCCCACACCCCCATCTTTACTGAAGTATAATTGACAGAAAAATTGTGATTATATTTAAATTGTACAATGCAATGATTTGACATGGGTGCACATTGTGAAAGCATTCCCAGCATCGAGTTAATGAACACAACTATCATCTGACACATTTACCTTTTTTTTGGTGAGAACTTAAGTTCTGTTCTCTTAGCAAATTGCAATTATACAATATATTATTTTCAACTATAGTCACCATGTTATACATTAGGTCTTCAGACTTTATTCATCTTATAACTGAAAATTTGTACCTTTTATCAGCCTCCCTCTCTTTTCCCCACCCCCTAGCCCTTGGCAATCATCATTCTACTCTTTCTTTCTATGAGTTCAACTTTTGTTTTTGTTTTTAGATTCCACAGATAAGTGATGCCATGCAGTATTTGTCTTTCTCTGACTTATTTCACTCCGCATAATGCCCTCTGGGCTGATCCACGTCACATTTGGCAGGATTTCCTTCTTTTTAAAGGCTGAATAATATTCCACTGTGTGTATATGTGTGTGTATATATGTGTACACATTATTATATATATGTGCCACTTTTTTTAATCCATTCGTCTGTCAGCAGACACTTGGCTATTGTGAATAATGTAATTAACACAGAAGTAGAGACCTCTCTTTCAGATAGGGATTTCATATCTTTTGGATATATACCCAGAAATGGGATTGCTGAATCATGTGGTAGCTCTGTTTTCTTTCTTTTCTTTTTTTTTGAGGAAACGTCATACTCTTTTTCATAGAGGCTGTACCAGTTTACATTCCCACCAACAGTGCACACAAGTGTTTCCTTTTTTGTATATCCTCACCAGCATTTATTTCTTTATCCTTTTGATAACAGATATCCTAACAGATGTTAGGTAATATCTCATGGCAGTTTTGATTTGCATTTCCTGGTTGATGAGTGATGCCAAACACCTTTTCATATACCTGTTGGCCATTGGTATACCTTCTTCGGAAAAATCTCTCTTCAGGTCCTTTACCCATTTCTAATTGGGTTATTTGTTTTTCACCATTGAGATGTTTGAGTTCCTTGTGTATTTTGGATACTAACCCCTTATCACATATGTGGTTTGCAAATATTTTCTTCCATTCCGTAGGTGCCTTTTCATTTTGTTGATGGTTTCCTTTGCCATGCTTAAGATTTTTAGTTTGAAAACTCCCTCTTGTTTATTTTTGCATTTGTTGCCTTTGCTTTTGGTATCAGATCCAAAGAAATCATTGTTAAGAGTGATGTCAGGGAACTTATTCCCCATGTTTTCTTCTAGGAGTTTTATGGTTTCAGATTGTGTGTTCAAATCTTTAATGCATTTTGAGTTGATTTTTTAATATGGTCTAAGATAGAGGTCAGTTTCATTCTTTTGCATGTAGATGTACAATTTTCCCAATACTATATATTGAAGAGAGAGTGTTTTCTCCATTGCAATTTCTTGGCTTTTCTGTCAAAAATTAATTGACATATATGTATGAATTTATTTCTGGGTTCTCTGTTCTATTCCATTGATCTGTGTCTGGTTTTTTTTTTTTTTTTTTAATAGGGAGAGAGAGAGATAGATGATGGTGGGGAGGGTCAGAGGGAGAGGGAGAGAGAAACTCCAAGCAGACACCGTGCTGAGCATGGAGTCCAATACGGGGCTCGATCCCACGACTGGAAGATCATGACCCGAGCCAAAACCAATAGTCAGACGCTTAACTGACTGCGCCACCCAGGCACCCCTATGTGTCTGTTTTTATGCTAATACCAAACTGTTTTGGTGACTATAGCTTTGTAACATAGTTTGAAATCAGAAGTGTGTTACCTCCAGCTTTGTTCTTCTTTCTCAAGATTGCTTTAGTTATTTGAGGTCTTTTTTGGTTCCATAAGAATTTTAGGATTGTTTTTTCTATTTCTGTGAAAAGTGCCATTGGAATTTTGATAGGGATTGCATTGAATCTGTAGATCACCTTGGGTAGTATGGATATTTTAACAATATTAATTCTTTCAATCCATGAACATGGAATATCTTTCCATTTATTTTGTGTCTCCTTCAATTGCTTTCATCAATGTGTTATAGCTTTCACAGTACAGATCTTTCACCTCTTTGGTTTTATTTATTCATAAGTATTTTATTGTTTTTGATGCTATTATAAATGGGATTGTTTTCTTAGTTTCTCTTTTTGGTAGTTATTAGTGTAGAGAAACATAACTGATTTTTGTGTATTGATTTTGTATCCTGTAACTTTGCTGAAATCATTTATTAGTTCCAACAGTTTTTGGGTTGAATCTTTAAGGTTTTCTGTATTTAATATCATGTCATCTTAAAACAGAGACAATTTTACTTCTTCTTTTCTGATTTGGATGCATTTTATTTCTTTTTTTTGCCTAACTACTGTGCTAGGACTTCCGGGATTATGTTGAATAGAAGTGGTTAGGAGTGGGCATCCTTGTCTTGTTCCTGGCCTTAGAGGAAAATCTTTCAGATTTTCATTGTTGAATATGATGTGCTTGACTAGTGATGAGCTGTGGCTTCATCATATATGGCTGTTAAGGCTTTGTTAAATTAACATTTGTTAGCAAAGCAGGGTGCTGGATGGTGAGCTGTGAGTCAACAACAGACTATAAGAGAAATTGAAATAGAAGAGTTTATTACTTACAGGTCCTAGAGGAAGTACATAGCATGCTTCAGGGAGCCAAATGGGGAGGTTAAGGTAGAGTGCCAACAGAGAGAGAGAGAGAGAGGACCTGAGGTACATGCTATTGTTAGGCTCCATGGGTAGAGTGCTTTGGGGTTCCCAGCCTAGGGCTGGATTGCTCAATTTAAACCAAAAGAGTGGGGTTTTATTAATCCCCATGGGAGTCTTATGTAAGGGACACATAGGCATTCAGGTGTTGGGAGACCAGGGAGCTTGTTGCTCACAGGGTTGCTTGGGAAATCATATCAGGAAATTTTACTTGCTTGTCACTCTATACTTTGTCTCCCATTTCACAACTCATCCAGACAGTGTGTTTTGTTACTTTGGTTGGAAAACCATTGCCCTGAATTTTGGTAAGAGGGAAAAGAATACGAGGATTTGGTGATTTTGAAAGTAGTGTTAAAGAAAAAAATTATTCTGACACTTGTTAAAACAGTAGGAAGGCTTTATTCAGGGCTATTGTAATAAGTATCAAGACTATTGCAGTAGAGGAGAGATTGGGCCAAAGTCCAAATACAACAAAGGTAGCTGAGGATTTATAGCCAGCAAGCAGAGTGAGGGCATCAGTGGGTGCAGGAGTACTAATGGGAGACATCAGGAGTAAGAGGATTCTTGCTAAGCTGATGTAGAAGGTTTTTATTTAATTAAATAGTTAATTAATTTAAATTCAATTAATTAACAGATAATGTATTATTAGTTTCAGAGGTAGAGTTTAGAGGTTCATCAGTCTTATATAACACCCAGTGTTCATTACATCATGTGCCCTTCTTAATATCCATCACACAGTTACCCCATTCCCCCACCTCCCTCCCTTCCAGCAACCCTCAGTTTGTTTTCTATGATTAAAAGTCTCTTATGGTTTGTCTCCCTTTCTGATTTCATCTTGTTTTATTTTTCTCTCTCTTCCTCTATGATCCTGTATTTTGTTTCTTAAATTCCACATATGAGTGAAATCATATGATAATTGTCTTTCTCTGATTGACTTATTTCACTTAGCATAATATCCTCTAGTTCCATCCACATCGTGGCAAATGGCAAGATTTCATTTTTTGATGGTTGCATAATATTCCATTGTGTATATATACCACATCTTTTTTTTTAATTTTTTTTTTTTAAGATTTTATTTATTTATTTGACAGAGAGAGAGAGATAGCAAGAGCAGGAACACAAGCAGGGGGAGCAGGAGAGGGAGAAGCAGGCAGGCTTCCCGCCGAGCAGGGAGCCTGATGTGGGACTCAATCCCAGGACCCTGGATCATGACCTGAGCCGAAGGCAGACGCTTAACGACTGAGCCACTCAGGCGCCCCTATACCACATCTTCTTTATCCATTCATCTGTCGATGGACATCTAGGCTCTTTCCATAGT
>NC_138375.1:92953342-92963431 GCF_054177405.1 Leptonychotes weddellii | reverse complement strand
CAGATCACTACATTTGTATTTTTGGGGTAAATACCCAGTAGGGCAATGGCTGGGTCGAAGGGTAGCTCTATTTTCAACTTTTTGAGGAACCTCCATACTATTTTCCAGAGTGGCTGCACCAGGTTGCATTCCCACCAACAGTGTAGGAGGGTTCTCCTTTATTGATGTAGGAGGTTTCCTGTTAAGGACTGGAGCCAAGGTTGAGAAAAGGGCTCAAGGGGCCTGACTAAAATTTGGTCAAGGAGAAAGGCTTTGCCAGAGACACAGAGGCAGTTTGCTTTTTCAGAACTGGCTTGACTTTTTCTTTTGCCCATTTCCTGCTATTTTTCCCTTTCCTCACTTGTCCTCAGGACCCTGTACCTCTGATCTCTGAGCCACGCATTGATGCAGCAATGTCTGGAGGGGAAATAAGCTAAGTAAATAAACAAGCTGTTCTTCCTCCTCATTTCTGAGTGATTACCGCACTGAGCTTATGGAGGGGTGTGGCCCTCCCCCCATCATATCCTGCTTCACCGTTGGAGTCCTTTCTTCCTCCGCTCGGTTTTGGGCACCAACACAGTCTTCCTTTTCATCCATCAGTGTGTAATCTTCAAACGCAGGTAGTGTCCAGACCATGGCTAGGCACATTGCAAGTGATCGTTATTGATCGACTCACAGAAAATGGCAATTTTCCATCTAAAGGATTGAGTAGACGTGCCTGTGTTGCGTGGCTGCCACATCAGTGGAACTTGAGACCCCAAAAGGACACAGAGGAAAGGCACTTGGCAATCCCAGTATACTTTATGAATTTTACGAAACTCAAAATGCAGGTTATCTTACTTTGTCCAAACGCTGACTGGAGACCCAAAATGAATCCTTTTTTAGGGTGGTTCTGACAGTTTTGACCTCTTCCAATGGAAAGGTCTGCTTCCTTTCAAATTAAATTTAGTTAGGAAGAAACCCCAGAATTTTCCTCTTAGTGATTTGGGCCTCCTTTTAGAGAGATTAACCCAAGGAATTATTTTTGCAAACAGTGTTTTATTGGGGTGGGGTAGACAGGTCTCAGTCAAGGACCAAGATAACTGTATGTGTGTTCTCACGCTGCTGCCCATGAGTTCCAGACCTTGCAGAAGTTGTCTGAGGCCCCAGCCTTCAAGCTCCCCAGGTGTAAGATGAGAGCGATTGACCTGATACAGTAAACCACCTCCTCTCTGTAACCTGAGGGAACCCGTTTAAAGTTTCTTCAAATTTCTGGGTTGCTGTTTTGGAGAGAGCACCTTGATTTCTAGGTTCTTGATTTTTGATGTTTTCTTAATTTTCAATCTGTCAAGATTTTAAAAGTGTCATAATTACAGGCATTTTCCCTCAGTGTGTCATGATAAGAATTGGGTGTAAGTTGTATGTATGTTATTTCAGGAACGTGATTTGCATTACGGAGAGAGGTAGATGATAAAGCTATCAAGAAAGGGAAAAAACAGGGGCGCCTGGGTGGCTCAGTCGGTTAAGTGGCTGCCTTCCGCTCAGGTCATGATCCCGGGGTCCTGGGATCGAGCCCCGCATCGGGCTCCCTGTTCAGCGGAGAGCCTGCTTCTCCCTCTCCCTCTGCCTGCCTCTCTGCCTACTTGTGCTCTCTCTCTCTCTGTCAAATAAATAAATAAAATCTTAAAAAAAAAAAAAAAGAAAGGGGAAAAATAACAGTGAGAATGTAGCACCCACAGAGAAAGGGAAGAAGCCATGGAGGAGCCATGGCTGCTTTGGGTGAATTTCTTGCTTTGTTTAACATGACAATGGGTGAAAAAGCTGGTAAGAACAGGAAAGAAGCTGTTATTGCTGATAATACTGGTGGCAATAGAAAAAGAAAGGCCATTGCTCTGGAGCCAAAGGTTGATCTATTCCTACACTGCATTTGCTAGGTGATTAGGTGTTGTAGCCATCCAGTTATGAAACCTCCCTCGATTAGTGAAACTTCCACAAGAAAATGTCTTTGATGAGTTTGAAATTCTCTAGTCTGTGACCTCTCATTGTTGAAAGTCGACCTCTATGCTTTGGACCAAAGTATAACGGGAAAACAGAATTTGGGATGAAGAGGAACAATGGCTTTATTGCTTTGCCCAGCGAAGGAGGCTGCAGCAGGCTAAGGCCTTCAGGCTGCAAACCCACCCGCAGAAAGGGGCTGGGGGCGTTGATAGGGAAATACGGGATCTAGCTGGTTTTGACAGGAATTGTGGATGTGCCGCCATCCTCATTCATCATGTCTTCAGAGTGGTACTAGGTTCCTGAAACCAAGGCTAGGAAGGGAGGAGGGAAGGTTTGCGGAAGAGAGGAAAAAGGTGACTTACTTTAAAATCAAGCTTCGCGGAAGCATTAGCGCAGCCATTTTGATTTCTGTTCAACTTTATGCTTTTAAGTGGTTTCGTTATTTCCTATGAAGCAATTTTGTTTTTAAAATAAACAGAAATTTATTGCTCACAGTTCTGGAGGCTGGGAAGTCCAAGTTCAAGGTGTCGGCATGGTCGCTTTCTGGTGAGAGTCCCTTCCTGGTTCATAACCAGCACCTTCTAGCTGTGTCCTCACATGGTGGGTCTCTGAAGCAACTTTTTTTTTTTTAAAAAAAGATATTTATTTATTTAAAGAGACAGAGCATGAGAGTGGAGGGGGGCAGCAGAGGGAGAGGGACAAGCAGACTCTGTGCTGAGTGCAGAGCCCCATGAGGGGCTCAATTTCACAACCCTGAGATCATGACCTGAGCTGAAATCAAGAGCTAGATGCTTAACTCACTGAGCCACCTAGGCACCCCTGAAGCAACTAGTTTTATAATACGTTATTTTGATTGTGTGTGATTTCCTAAGAATTACAGTTATTTCAATTATTACATCATAGCAGAATAGATTTCATTTCCTCAAGGCCAGCTACATAATTTGGGGGCCCCTGTACAAAATAGAAATGGGAGGGTGTCGGGCACCTGGGTGGCTCAGATGGTTAAGCGTCTGCCTTTGGCTCAGGTCATGATCCCAGGGTCCTGGGATCGAGTCCCACATCGGGCTCCCGGCTCAGCGGGGAGCCTGCTTCTCCCTCTGACCCTCTCCCCTCTCATGCTGTTTCTGTCTTGCTCGCTCTCTAAAAAATAAATAAAATCTTTAAAAAAAAAAGAAATGGGAGGGTGTGTTTTGTTCAAAAAGCAGGAAAAAAGTGTTGTTAAAGGTATATACTAAAATATTAAGCTTTTTCCTTCCTTTCTTTTTTTTTTAAAGAAGCTTTTTCCTTTTTTTCAGTCTCTCTTGTCCTAGTTTTTTTAATTTGCTATTTCATGTTGTTCTAAGTGAAGAAAGATTAAAATTTTAAATTGTTAGCATGAATTTTACAGTTCATCTTTATATGGTACAGTCCCAGTTTTAAATGCAAATATAAGAACATTAAACTCACACGTAGTCACCGAAATCACACAAGTTGTGCTTCAGAGCTCATACATGCATATGTATTGTGTTCTTACCAGAACAATGAAAATGCTGCACAAAATGAGCTCCACTGTTTTCATTCATATGTGTACATTCTACCAACATTCTCCACCTTTGTCTTACTAGTGAGTAGGGAAGGTCAGAAGACAAAGGAGTGATGGATTGATGATGGGCCTATCTTCTTTTTCCTTATATGACAGCATTTTTGGACTAGGTGGCTGATTAATATGGGGAAGTAACCTGTAAGAAAGTGAGAAAGGTTGTGACCGAGTTCCTTGGTGGTTTGTGTTCCTTAGAATGCTTTTGTCTTCTTTCTGCATTTGAAGCACAAATTCTGATTTCAAAGGAAAACATGGCCTCTGGGGGTTGTCAGAGCCTCTGTTACTCAGTCACAGATATAACAGCAGCCAAGTTGATGCCTAAAATGAACCATTACAGTACCCAAGAGCATAAGGTATTAAGGTCAGGAAAATGGTCTGTGCCTGTGTCCATGCAGCCTTGATAATTCTTTGAGTCAAGGTTAAATCCCATTGCTTGGTGGTGCTGGACCCAGGTATGGCAGGAGTGTGTGTGTGTGTGTGTGTGAGCAAGAGAGAGCAAGAATGAGTGTGTGTGTGAAAGAGACAGAGGTGGAGAGTGGGAATATGTGGGGGGAAGTGATTGCAGAGGACGCATTTCTTTTATAGACAATGTGCTCTCTGTCTGCATTGTTTCCTTGCTATCTTCTTCCTAGGGTCTGGGTAGTTCCTTAGATACAAAGTTTAGGAATCTTGAAAGCACAGTGGTTAAGACTTAAGGCTGTGGAGTCTGGAGCCATGCTGTCTGGATTTGAATCCTGGATTTGCTATTTACTAACACCGTGACTACCACAATTCACTTAACTTCCTTTCTGTCAGTGTCCTCAACTGTAAGATGGGGGAGGTAATCAAATCTTGCTCACAGGGCTGCTATGAGGAATAAATGAATTGAATCATGTCAAGTGGTGGAACAATGCTTGGCACTTGATAATGGCTTGTGTTAATGTTGTTTTTCACATGGCAGGGACTCAAATGCTCAAAGTCTCTCTTTGAAGAATTGTTTTTATATATCATGAGGTTTGGATGCAGAAGGGAAAGAGAAAGGAATACCATCACAGATTGTGTTTCAGTAGAAGAATACCATCAACAGATGGCATTAGAGAAAGAACAACCATCAAATCAAGGGACAGGCTCTTCCAAATGCTGAGAGAGATTCCTCACTCAAGTCTCATGAGTAAAATCACATTAGAAATTTGGGCCCCTGGGTTCAGTGGGGCTAGGTGGCAGTGGCTCTGTGGGGTCAGGGAGGGTTTAGTGGATCTTGAAGGGTATATTGCATTTGAGGGGTTTCCTTCCTGGAGATGGAACTAGCTGGCAGGACCCACTTTAGTCTCCCAATATCCTCTCTTGCTCATAGCTCTGCGTCCACCTTGGCACCTTTTTCCTTTTCTGCACTGACTCTGTGTAAGAATGGGCATCCTCCAGACTGGGTTGCATTTTATGTGGCATTCCCAAGTAGGTTGGGGTTGGTGCCGAGATGGGGTTTGGGCTGGAGGAACAAAGCCAGAGGCTGATGTGTGCATGCATGCATGTGTGCACAACATGCATATGGGGTTTGGAATGCTTGGAAGAACAAGTGGATGAAGTGGTATTTATCTGCATAGGGAACATCCAGGGAAAGGAACCTCCTCCTCATCCCCAACCCTTATCATATTTCTTTTTCCTCTCACTGATGTTCGTGAACAAATCATCCACTGAAAGTTCAGGAAACATTGACTTAGGTCATGGGCTGTTATGCCCCATCTTTGTGACCTTTAAAATGGAGCACAGGTCCCTGCTGGGTGCTTAGGCTGTTTGGAGAATGAGTTCAGTCCTTATAATTATTTTACCAGATGGGAAGAACTCTCAGACTCTCTTAGGGCCTAAAGACTGTTGATGATCTCAGAATGTTTTTTTCCCTTGGTGGATTATCTGTGGCCAGGCATGCTCTGCTCCCCCAGCTATCTGCTTCCCTACAGACTAGGCTGGGAGTTTGCGAGGAGGGCGTCAGAGGTGCAGGGTGAGCGTGAGTGGAGGTGCATGGTTCTACGTAGGCACGGGGTGACTTTCCAGAGCTAGAGAAAGATGACCTTTGAAGGATCTGTTAAATTTTATCTTGTCTCTCTTTCTTGTTTATGAGGAAGAGAAATTAATGGTACAAACTCCCTATATAAACTTGAGAGGATATTAGAGTAAGGATAGCTGGAGAAGGTGGGGCTAATTTCGGTTTTTACTTTGAACTTGAAGGCGAGAGAGAAAGAGAGAGAGTGAGAGGGACCTCACATCCTCACACTCCTTCCGGAGGTGAGGTGGGCAGCTCCAGAGCTGCAGAGGGTGAGGGTGCCCTGCTTCCCTGGCTGAGCACCCCTGGGCAGGCCCTGGGGTGCCACTTGGTCTGAGTGTCCAACTCCTCTGGCAATATGGGACAGAGCGTGGAGAATGGAGAGCCGGGAACTCCTCTATCAGCTGGGCTCCCCAGGTGACACTTGGCAGCCAGCTGGGGTCATTTGCATTTTCACAGCCAAAGGGCTGCTAGCAAGATGTTCTCTGCAGATACTTAAGTTCCTGGATTCCAAAGCATCCCCAGGGCACTCCTGGCTCTCCTCTTCCATATGGTCACTGCAGCCAACTTCACATTGCTTAATTATGAACAGAACATTTTGGGAACTTTGATGTCTATGGGAGTTATAGTAGTAATAATATCAGGGCCAGTTCTCCACCCCTTCCCCCACCCTCCCTTTCTCCCTGTTCTTCCATTCATTCTTTTCCCCCTCCTTTCAAGCTTTTGAGATACGTTAATTCCTGAAAGTAAAACAGAGCTCAGTGGCCTGGGCCAGGCTTTGCCATCTTGCTTCTAGATGCAGAAGAAGGTGGCAGGACAAGCTTTTATTTCCACTAGATGTTGGGCAGGGCTGAATAGAGAAAGTGAAGGAAATGGAAGCCAGAGGCAAGGATGGATATAAGACACTTTCATCTTCCAAAGGGAAATGAAGTCTTTTTGTGAAGTACAGAACTTTCGAACTTCACAGGCTCCTGGAGATCAGCATCTGCATCTTCCCTCAAGATGGGTTAATGGAGGCCCACAGAAGTGACATGACTTGGCCAAGGTCAGTGGCCACACCAGAGCTGAAGAGTTCTGAAAGCAGCTGTTTTTCTTTTTTTAAAGATATTATTTATTTACTTGAGAGGGAGCATGAGTGGGGAGGGAGAGGGAGAAGGTGACTTCCTACAGAGCAGGGAGCCCAATGCAGGGCTTGGTCCAGGACGCCAAGGTCATGACCTGAGCTGAAGGCAGATGCTTAACAGACTGAGCCACCCAGGCGCCCCATGAAAGCAGCTGTTATAAAGCTTGACAGGAGGTTTTCAGAACATGGACTTATCTCTAGGATCTTTGGCCCTTTTGCACTTAACCTGCAAAGGCAGGCAGCTCAACCAGACTGCACAGCCTTGAAGATATAAGTGACTGCAGCTTCTTGGCTCTAGAAAATCAAATCAATAACATTGTGGCTTAGTGCATCTATGAACATGACTCTGGCCTGTCTGCAGCCTGAGGTAGCTGGTTGTGATGGAGCAAGACATGCTCCATCTTATTCTTACAATGCTTACAGTTTCCCCTTGGAAATCGCAGGTGCCCTGGTGGCCAGATCCCTTCATCCCTCGGTGGCATAGCCCCCACCTCGACCTCCCAGGCTGAGAAGACATGGGGCTCATCATATGAGCTGTTCTGACTCTTCTGGGGGAGGAAACGTGGAGTGGAATTCCTCTTCTACCTACTCCTCTCTGAGAGAAGCGGGCAGCCCACAGGCTGGTGGCTCTATTTCAGATCTGCAGGCGGCAAGTGGGCTCTGTTGGGAGATGTGCTCCTTGTTCACATGCTTTGTTCTCTTATTTTCTCTGCTCACCCAGAGCTCCTCTTTGTCAGAGTCTAGAAACATCCAGCTCCCTGGGGTTTTACATAAGGCAGAGCAAAGTGCCCTCAGGCTAAGAATATATCCACCCCCTTCCTTGGGCAATGTGCCTGGGAGGGGAGGAAACTGACTCACCAAGTCTCTGACTCTATGAAAAGACAAATATATGAAAAAACTATTGGATTAATGACAGGGAAAAAAATCTGTATATTTAGCACAGGAGGGCAGAGTTAGCTGCTGTAAAGTCCTAGAAGGTGGAAGCTTATATTTGAAGAAAGAGCTTTTTGTCTTGAATGTTTTAGACACATTTAGCAGTGGGAGCTCGCAAGTAGCAAGTGAGGCACAGAGACGGGGGAAGATTGTACAGCAGGAAACTACCCTGTGTTGATCTTATTAGCAGCAGAGTAGACTGGCCCCGGGATTTGTCTGTGAAAAAACAGGCATGGCTGGTTTCCTCACCAGCCAAAAACTCCATTTGATTTCCAGGACGCGGTTCCGCTGGTACAAGTGAAGTGTTTGGGTAGGAAGAAGCACTAGCACTTGGCCTGCAGGTGAGCTGTGGGTGTGTGGCAGCCCATGAGAGCACCCTAGAGTCTTCCATGGAGGTCCTCAGTCTCCTGTTGTCATCCTGCCTTTGGCTGGAAGCCTCTCTATTCCCTGGAGCTCATTGCAAGGTGCTCTGGTAGCCATGATGAGTTTTGGTTTAGAGATTTCTCTAGGTGGAGCTGCTGTTACTGTTCCTTCCAGAAAGATCCTGAGGCTTCCTCCTGTCTGTTAACTGGAGACACACGTCTAGAGCGAACACGGGAGGTCTCCACAAAAAATGGCCAGGTCTGTCATTGATGGCTTGATGTATACCGGTCAAGGGCTGCAATGTGGGCAATTTGCTCCCAGGGAGAAGCACTGTTGGCTAGATATCCAAGAGCCACTCTTTTCCGCCCTCCCTTGCTGGCAGAATCAACCTCTTTCTGTTGAAGGTGTATATTGAAGATTTATTCTCCAGTAATACACATGGTAGTTGGGATCAGTGGCTTTGGATCTAGACTGCCAAAGTGTCTATCTCAGCTCCACCACTTACTGTGACTTACTTAACTTCTCCCATGCCTTTCTTCATCTGTAAAATAGGTACAAAAACACTACCTCCCTAATAGATGGCTTTGAAGAGCAAAGGAGTTAATGCGTGTAAAGTGCTTATGACAGTATCTGGCACATATGAAATGTTCAATAGATGTTAGTGATTACTGTTGTTACTGTTGCCATTATGTCCCAGGCTCCCCTGAAGCTCAAGTATGGACATGCTACATACACATCACTGGCCACTTGCCCCTGAGAGATTTCTGGGCATTGCACAGGAGGTTGTGGGCATTGTCCATTTTGGCTGCCATGGTCAGGTGATACCTGAAATTGCAGAGGCATTTCCATTCCTGGGACAGTCTGACTTTGGGTGTTTTGTTATCTGGGATAATAATTGTCTCACTGTTTAAGCCTTCTACCACTTACAGTCACAAACATCCTAACGGATGTTCCTGTTAATGGCACAGAGGGTCTTGCTAGCGTTGCAGGGCATTTAAGCCGTCTGTGGAATTGAATGTATTTGACAGTATTGTTAGGATGGTTCTTTGCTTTAAATTATTTTTAAAAAGTTTTTGGACAGTAATATGCTCCCGTGGTAAAGACATCAAAAAGTATGAAAAAGCTTCCCATGAAAAATCTCCTTCCCACATTGGTCGTTCATGTTCCCAATTCCCAGGCCCCAATGGCCAGATGACCAATGGCCAGCTGACCACTGCACCAGCTTGCATTCCCACCAACAGACTAAACTGTTTTTAGTCTTTTATTTACCCTTGCAGGGATTTTGAAAATAAATATAAATAAATGTAACTAACAATACAAATATATTGTTTTCTCTCTTTTTAATGTAAATGTTTGCATGCTATATACATTACTCAGTACCTTGCTTTTTCACTTAATGTATTGTAGAGAGTTTTCTCTATCAATACGTAAAGAGCTTTCTTATTTCTTTACATACTTACAGAATACTTCATTGAGTGTCTTTAACCAGCCTTCCACTGACAAGTATCCAGGTTCTCTCCTATCTTTCACTGTTGATTGCAGTGCGGCAATAAATAAACTTTATGTATGCCATTTTGTAGATATGCAAATATATCTGTAGGGTAAACTCCCCACAGTGGAGTTGCTGAGTCCAAGAGCACATACATTTGGAATTTTGATAGCTATTGCTAAATTGCCCTCCATCTGGGTTGTACAAATTTATACTCCCATCAGCAAGGTACGACAGTGCCTATTTCCCATAGCTTGGCAACAGAACATAATATCAAATTTTGGATTTTTGCCAATTTTATGGTGAAAAATGTTATCTTAGGGAAGTTTTAATTTGCATGTTTCTTGCTATGAGTGAAATCGAGCATTTAAAAATATATTTGAGAACAATCTGCATATTCTTTGAATTGCCTCTTTATAATACTTGTCCATTTTTCTAGTGAGTTATTGGCCTTTTATCAATCTCTTGGGCTTTATACACCATAAGAAGATTTTTCTTTTTTCCCTACCATTCTTTTTTTTTATTGTTATGTTAATCCCCATACATTACATCATTAGTTTTAGATGTAGTGTTCCATGATTCATTGTTTGTGCATAATACCCAGTGCTCCATGCAGAACGTGCCCTCCT
>NC_138375.1:92867858-92952842 GCF_054177405.1 Leptonychotes weddellii | reverse complement strand
GAAAAGATAATGATATTGAGCTACCTTTGTCCAAAAGTATGGTTATGCTTTCCCATTTGTTTATGAGTTCTGTGTTCTTCTGGAATGTTTTGAAGATGCTTTTAAGCATGTATCCTGTACATCATCATTATTATGATATTTTAAAGATTTTATTTATTTATTTTGAAAAAGAGAGAGACAGCGAGAGAGGGAACACAAGCAGGGGGAATGGGAGAGGGAGAAGCAGCCTTCCGTGGAGCAGGGAGCCCGGCGCAGGGCTCCATCCCAGGACCCTGGGATCATGACCTGAGCCGAAGGCAGTTGCTTAATGACCGAGCCACCCAGGCACCCCGTACATCATTATTTTTGAATTTATTCCTAAGATATTCATCTTTTTTTGTTGTAGCTATTATTCATGTAAATGGAATCTTTCCTTTTATTATAATCTTCTAGCTTCTAACTATTGACTCTTTATATTAGTTTTCTACCTCACAATTTTACTGACTTTTCTTCTTTTCTTTGTAGTCTTTTCAAAAATTGATTTCCTTTGGTTTTAAGTAAACAATAATATTCTCTGCAAATAGGGTTAGTTTTGTTTCTGCCTCTCAGTTTTTAGGCCTTAAATTCTTATTTGTCTTTTTTTGGCTAGAGTGCTGGTAAAAATTGACAAAAGCAAAGGAACTAGACAAATCCACAGTCATAGTGGGCAATTTTAGCACATCTTTCTCAGTAACTGATGGAACAAGTACACAAAAAATTTAGTAAGCAGCATGACTGACAATCTTAATGTAATTGACATGTATAGAATCTGGCACCCAATAACTACAGTATGCACATTATTTTCAAGTGCACATAAAACATGTATCAAAATTGATTATATGCTGAGCAGTAAATCAAGTCTCAGTAAAACCACAGAGAATGAAAGTAATACCAACTGTGTTCTCTGGCCTCATTGAAACTTAGCTAGAAACCAATAACAAAAAGATAACTAGAAAAATCCCTAAATAATTGGAGGTTAAGCAATATACTTCTAATTGACCAGTGGGTCAAAAAAAAATTAGCAGTGGAAGTAAAAAAATATATTTACTGGAATGATAATTAAAATATGACATATTGGAATGTGTGATGCAGTTAAACTATGCTTAGGGGAAATTTTTTTTTTTTTTTTTTTGAGAGAATGATAGAGTGTAGTGGGGGAGGGCAGAGGGAGAGAGAATCCTAAGCAGGCTCCACACCTGATGCAGAGCCCAGGCTGGGCTCAATCTTATGACCTTGAGACCATGACCCTGAGATCATGACCTGAGCTGAAATCAAGAGTCAGTCGCTTAACCAACTGAGCAACCGAAGCACCCCATGCTTAGGGAAAAATTTTTTGCATGAAGTGTATATATTTGGAAAAAAAGAGACTGAAATCAATCATCTCAGTCCATCTTAATAAGTAGGAACATAATAGCAAGTTAAGCCCCAGGAATACAGAAGGAAGAATATATTAAAGTTAAGAGCAGAAATGAATGATGTAGGAAAAAAATATCTGAAAGAGGATTGACAAAGCGTGGTTAAAAAAAATGATAAAATTGATAAACTGTTGGCAAGGCCAGTCACAAAGAAAGAAGGCCCAATGTAGTAATATCAGAAATGAAAAAGAGGATAAAACTACAAATATTATAGACATTCAAAAGATAATAAGAGGATCTCATGAACAACCTTATGTCACTAAATTTGACAACTTAGTTGATTGATAAATTGTTAGAAAAAAAACTTGCCAGAAATGACACAGAAGAAATAAAATATCTGAGTAGTCCTATAACTCTAAAAGAAATTGAATCCATAAAGAAAAGCTTACCACAAAGAAAACTCCAAGCCCAAATGGCTTTATCAGAGAAATTCTAAATTACCTTAAAAGAAAAAAATTAATGCTTCTCTTACATAAATTCTTCTAAAGAATAGAAAGAAGAAAAACTTTCTGACTCATTTTAAGATATGAAAACCTGACAGTTCTTTACAAAAAAAATTTAAAATGACAATGCAATCTCTCTCAGGCACAGAAATGTAAAAATCCTAAACAAAATATTAGCAAAGTAAATTCAGTGATATATAAAAAGGATAATATAGGGGCACCTGGGTGGCTCAGGCAGTTAAGCATCTGCCTTCAGCTCAGGTCATGATCCCAGGGGACTGGGATCAAGCCTTGCAGCATCGGGCTCCCTGCTCAATGGGGAGTCTGCTTCTTCCTCTCCCTCTGCCCCTCCCCCTGCTGGTGTTCCCTCTCCCTCTCTCGCAAATAAATAAAATCTTTAAAAAAATAAAAATAGAAAGGATAATATGTCATGACTGTACTTTATTAATATGGTACTGATTCTGCATTAAAAATCAATGTAATTCATGTCATTAACAAAATAGAGGAGAACAATTGTATAGTTATCTGATAGGCATAAAAATAATCTGATATAATTCAATATCCATTTATACTTATAATAATAGTAACTTTTGAGAAAACTAAGAATGGAAGAAAAATTTTTAACCAGACAAAAGGTATGTACAAAAACCTATAGCACATTATACTTCAGGAATTGGGAACAAGACAAGTATGTTTGCTGTGACCACATCTATTCAACATTGTATTGGAAATTATAGGTAGTGCAATAAGGTGATACAGATTTTTTTTTTAAAGATTTTATTTATTTGTTTGAGAGAGAAAGAGAGCACAAGTTGGGGGAGGGAGGGATAGAAGAAGAGGGAGAAGCAGACTTTCCATTGAGCAGGGAGCCCAATACAGGGCTCGATCCAGGACCCTGAGATCATGACCTGAGTTGAAGGCAGATGCTTAACTGTCTGAGCCACCCAGGTGCTCCAGGGTAATATAATTTTTAAACAAGGGTAAATGGATTGGAACTATCATTACAGATGACATATTGTGTATATAGAAAACACAAAAGAATCTACATATAAACTATTGGTGTTAAGAAATGAATTTAGCAAGGTTTAGTAAATATGTAAAAATATATTGATTCTAAGAACAAAATTAGAAAATCAATTTAAAAAATTATGTCATTTATAATAACATCAAAAGGTATTAAATACCTAGTAATAAAAGATGTGTAAGACTTCAGTGAAAACCACAAAACATTGTTGATGGAAATTAATTAAAACCTCAATAAGTGGAAGGATAGACTATGTTTATGGACTAAATAACTTAATAAAGATGTCAATTCTCTGCACATTCATCTATAAATTCACTGTAGTCTCATTCAGTATTCCAACAGCTGTTCAGGTAGAAATGACAAACTTGACTCTAAAATTTATATGGAATTGTAAAGGACCAAGAATAACCAATACAATTTTGAAGAAGAAGGTTGGAGGACCTACTTTAATGGATGTCAAGTCTTATTTTAAAATGTCAGTAATTTAAAACAGTGTATCAGTGCAAGGGTAATCTACACCTCCAACTTAAAAAAAGCAAGTGGAATAGAATACACTTTAGAAATAGACCTACATGTATAGGGACACTTGATTTATGACAAAGGTGGGACTCTAGAACAATAGAAAAAGCTGGTGTTTTGAATAAACAGTGCTGGGTCAATTAAGTATTCATTAAAAGAATAAATTTTAACCCCTACCTCACATAACAAAGAAATTGCAGATGGATTGTAGATTGAACATGAAAAATAAAACAATAATCTTTCCAAAGATTACATTTGAGAGTGTTCCCATGATCTTGGGAAGACAAAAATAAATAGAACACAGAAACATTAATCAGAAAATAAGGATTCATAAATTGGACCACATTGACATGAGGATCTTTTTTACTTTTTGTTTTTTTACTTGCAGGATCAGGCTTTAATGAATTCGCACACAAGGCAAGGTTTCCATGTGTGTGTAAACTCATCTCCATCTCACAGTTGCTTTTTGCTTCTTCCATCCCTTAATCCTTTTGGACAGAAATGAAAATGTTTGAACTCTCCTATTCAAGAACATTAGGATCTTCTGTTCATCAAAAGATACCATTAAGAGTTACAAAGGCAAGTCACAGAGTGGGAGAAGATATTTGCGGTGCATATAGGGATCATTTGCAGGCTATAAAAAAATATAACAGTAGGAAAAAGAATAATAAAAAAATGGGCAACAGGAGCTTTGCAAATGAGAACACTCAATCTCCATTAAACATATGAAAAGCTGCTCAGTTATTTTAGTGGTCAGAAATGTTTAAATTAAAAACACAGTGAAATACTTGCACACTTGCCAGAATGACTAATACTAAAAAGACTGACAATACCAAATGTTAAGGACGTAGAACCACTGGAACTCTCATATACTCCTGGTGGGAGTGCAAATTGATATGACCACTTTGGAAAAGCTTGGCAACTTTCAATGAAGTTAAATTTACATATACTCTGGGACCTAGCGATTCATTCCTAGATATATACCTAACAAATGCATACATATGTGCGCCAAAAGACATGCAAGAGAATGCTCATTGCTGCGTTATTTGTAATAGCCCAAAGCTGGAAACACTCCAAATGTCTTTCAGTAGTAGAAGAGGTACTTGTATGTATCATGATATATGCACTCAGTTGAATACATAGGTAAAAGATGAGAGTCACCTACAACTGTATTCCTCAACATGGGTGAGTTTCACAAACATGTATGCTGTGCAGTGGCATTTATATAAAGTTCAAAAACATGCAAATCTAAATCATGGTGTTAGAATAAACATTTGTGTCCCGTGGGTGAGGTTCCCCGGCTATAAAACTGAATAAACCACAGGGTTTAGAAATGAGAATAGTGTTCGCCTTTGGGGAGGAAAGAAGGTAGTGACTACAGGGGGAGGCTTCTGGGTTTCTGATAATGTTCTATTTCTTGATTGAATTGTGGTGACTGAGACGTCATTACTTCGGAATAATTTACTGAGTTTACTGATTGTACTTTCCTCCATGTAGATCAGCAAGCACACATTTGTTCAGCACCTTGCATATGTATGTAAGGTTGTGTTGAGCACTGTGTTCTCTCTTCCTTTCACCCCTTTGTCAGCATCACACAGATGGAGGGAGTCCCTTCTTACTAGTTGGCTCAAGAGACAGCCCCGTACATGAGTGCGGGTAGGCTCTGCAGGTTCAATCACTTTGATTGGCAGAGTCCACTTTAGTCCTCCCCAGTCAGGACGGTTTTCTGTGTACATTTAAATCTCCAAAGAATTGCAGTGATGATGGTGTGGAGGTTCCTTCTCCAAAGTTGGAGTATTCAGGTGTCTGACTTTGCCATCTGGAAACGGCAGTTGGTAGGGAGCTAGAAGAAGAGCTTGCTGAGACCCCAGGTTGCTTAGGTGGGTGGGAGGCAGGGTCGAGCCTGAACTTGTGGAGAGTCGTACTCTGGCTCCACACTAGCCATATTCCTTATTTTCTCGGCCACAAAGCTATGAGAATGATAATACAAACAGTAATGATTGAGGAGGACTTGTTTGCATAATTAATTAGTTAATGACGTCAGTGTGTGTGACAGTTTTGTCTTAATCCGGATGGAAGTTGCAGTTATAAAGTTAAAGGAATAAAAACATTTTGATTTGCAGAGGTGGTGAAATTGTGAGCAAATTTTTCTTTTAACATTGTTATAATGCTTTCATTTATGTGGTTCATAGTAATAATAAAAACAAACCAAAGCACTTTTCCCCAAAGAACAAAAGAATTATTTTCATTGTGCGTATATTCATTCAGACAAAAGAAAAAAAAATACTAAATCAGCATTTTAGACAAATTACATGGAGGTATTTCTTAACTGATTTGAAAATTTCACCAGGGAATTTGGTCAAATTTAAGTGTGACATTTGATTATTTTCATGTGGCAGAAACAGAAAAATAACCTTCCGTTTATAAATATGACAGTGAATTTAGATGAAGTTTTAGAACTCATCATTTTGACAGGTTTAGATGTAAGAAGCTGACATTTACTGCTGAAAGTATTTCTTTAAATTTATTTAACATATGGCCTCCAGCTATTGGAAGCTTTTTGTTGTTATAATAAAAGGTGGCTTCTGACTTGATGGATGAACGTTTTAATCACAGTCTGGTCTAAATATGGCCACTCAACAAACCAGGATGCATTTGGTTTGCTTCTTTGCGATGGAATATACTCATATCCAAGGATGTTAACATCCTTAGTTATTTCCTATAGACTAATATTTATTGAGCTTTACTGTGGGCAAGGCACTGCATACCAAAGTCTATATATAGACAGTTGCCAGCTAAGCGAATAGTTGCTTGGGGTTAGGAACTCATTTTCTTACAATAATAATAATATATGCCGTGGTAGTTTCCCAGGATAGTCCGAAAAAGGCCATTTAACTCAGTATGTAGCTGAGATGCATTGCTGCAAATATTAGCTTGGTTCCTGGTTACTGGGAGGAGGAAGCCCTTAGAGGAGGCAAGTGGGGAAGACAAAGAAGAGGAGGAAATGTGAAAGGGAGGAGGGATGAAGGAGAAGATGGGGGGAAAAGAGAAAGGAGAAGTAGGAGATGAAAACCAGCGAGGACGTGAAGGAGGAAAAAGTGTCCCATGTTTTCTTCCGCAGGACCGCGCTCCCGGACATTTCCTTTCCAGCTTCTCCTCTATTTCTGTGCCCCTCCCATTTCCTGATGCCCCCATCCCAGATTTCCCAGTGCTCCCCGGTTGCTCTCAGCTCCCCAAGGAGGCACCATACCCAAGTTTGCTCACCCCCAGGATGTGCTTTATGCCCCAGAGTTATAGTTTCCTTTCATTTCTGAAAGATCTTGAATTCACTGTTAATTGCACTTAGGTGGTAAGAGGAAAACCATCTGATAAAACTATCTCTAAGATCTGAATGATTAATAATCTTGTATCTGTGAGAGTTGTTTGAATTGTTGAAATAGAACAGAGGCATCTGTAATTGGTAGAACTGTGAACACTGTGAAAAAGGCAAAGTGGGAGGATCTGGTGGTTTAATCAGTTAGGTATCCGGCTCTTGATTTCAGCTCAGGTCATGATCTCAGGGTCATGAATGAGCCCCACGTTGAGCTGTGTGCTGGGCATGGAGCCTGCTTGGGGTTCTCTCTCTCTCCCTCTCCCTCTGCCCCCTCCCCTGCTCTCTCTCTTAAAAAAAAAAAAAAAAAGGCAGGACATTCTGACCTGTTGGAATTAGGGGGTAAGATCTCTGGTCAGGGTAAAACCCTGTAGGCATGCGACACTCTGACGCTACTTGGAATCTGTCATGGTCAGCTCTTATCGGCTGGCCTCACTCTTCAGTTTATCTTTTTCCCGTTCCTGAACTATAGACTCTCTAAAAGCTTTACAGAAAAAGTAGGCACCTGTTGTATACATTTTTTTTTGGTAAGCTGGCTCTTGGTGCATTGGTAATGACCTGCATAGATGCTCTGTTATTGGCTCCAAATTGAAGGCAAGGAAACTGAGGCACTTAGGGACTAAAACCATGTCCTTTTTAGTACAAGGAGCACAGGAACATGACTTCTGTAGTCGCTTGCCCCATGTGGTGACTAAGCACTTGAAGGGGGGCTAGGGCAATTGAGGAACGGAATTTTAAATTTTATAAACTCAAATTTAAAAACTGATATGCAATTTGGTTATTGGAAAACTTTTAAGTATGTTTGGAACAATGTGGGTATATGAATCTACTTTGTAAATTGTTATGTTTTTATAAAATCTGAATATAGATCAATTATTTCCAATGAAAATTTATTGTTAGAAGGCCGGGCATGGTGTGCTCCCGCTGAGGATGACCCTGAAAGGCCCTTCCGGCAGCTGAGTTTCCCTGTGGGGTCGCTGAAGCCTTTTCTGATACTGATATCACAGTCTGAGTGTTCCTTCGACCTCATCCTGCATCTTTCTCTTCCCTTCCAGAAGTGTCCATTCTAAGAGTTTTCTTAATTAACCTTCTGCCCACCAATACCCATCTCAGAATCTGCTTCCTGGGCACCCAACCTGCTAAAATATATTTATTTTTAAATAGCATAATAAACACTGGGAAGCCTCTGGGACCTCCAATATCTGGGGCTATACATACCCACCTTTTCAGGTCAGCCAGTTGGCAACCTCATGAGTGCCCACCCTGTGAGTAACTCAACTCAGGGCTGTCAATAGTCATGAAGGAAAGAATGGTCAGAGGAACTCTGAGGTCTTTCTCTGAGTCTCTACAAATATATTTATCTTCATCAAGGGAGATCTTGTCCCTAGTGCTCAGGGACTGGACCTAAGACTGAAAAATGTAAGAAGTTACTCTCCAGGTATCTGGGGTTGCAGGAGGGAGGGAGAGGTGTTTAGCAAGTGCTGAGAACCGGGCACTGAAGGAAGAGCTCGGTGCTCTCAGTCGGACAGAAGTAGGCTGGAGCAGCCGCTTCACTTAGGGTCGCCTGAAGGACACAGGGGAGGAGAAATCCTCCTCGTGGGCAGAGTTCTGAATAGTACATCTCCTTGTCCATTTGCACGGAAGCCAAGTGGCCCAAGGAAAGAATGTACACTGCTTCACGGGTAGGACACAGTTGTTCGGCCCCTGGTTCGGATCCAAAAAGAGCAACACTGGAGGGCAGGAGGCCAAAGGTTTGGCGAAGAGTTACACGCATTGGCCTTCTCCGAGTGAACAGAGCGTGAGAATACTTGTGTTTCGTGAGGCTGCTTACCCAAGACTCCTGGTTGCAAGGGGGGGTTTGATAATCAGAGGCACAGAGGCTGATGGGCTGACTGCCGTTTCTTAGCGTGCAGTGTGCCAGCATAACCCTGAGACTCCGCTCTGGCGTGCAGAGAGGGTCAGCCAGGCACGGGTGGGCAGGGCGATTGCTTCAGAGTTTTCCTGTCATGTGGAGGGCAGTGATTGGTCTTCAGGGAAATAAATCCTTAAGTTTAGATTTATTTTTTCCTACCTACAATGTACCTATTACCACTACCAGCTGAGGAGGAGTAAAGTCCCCATGGCCTTGTGATTAGCTGCAGAAATGAAGACTGTAATATTTACCCAGACGTCATATATGTGTGGGTGTTTATTTGTTTACTTATTTATTTAACTTATTTTTTTCCTACCTCTCTTTGTCTCGCTGTCCTATACCAGGCATGTTAGTCCAAAAGTTGTACAGATCATTAGGGATTGTGATAGAGCTAGAAGAAAGATGGACATTGTGTAGAAAGTCTTGAGTTGTTAGTGGATGCACCAACTCATGAGACTTGGCTTTTACGAAGGGAGTGAATGTGAAGATAATTGCACGTGGTAGGTATGAACATTTTAATACACGTTTTGGAGTTTTAAGTATGGAGAGAAGTATATATATAAAGATGGTGAAGTCAGAAGGATGCGCTGCGGTGCACATTTATTGTTTGGGTGTTGTTAACTGCTTGGCATCTGAACCTCTTCTGAAGCTTGAGGAATCTACTTTGTGTGAGTCTTGGTGGGGGTGCAGGGTTCCAAGTTTCTTACAGGAGGCCAGGTAGTTGTTCTCTCTGACTTCTAAAAACCAGGGTACTGACATATGCCTAAGCTTAGCCCATCAGATGCTCCCATCTGGGACTTTGAATCTGGAGTGAATGGCGCAAACATTTATTTTGCTGGTGGGCAAGTGTTCGGAGTTCAGTGGTAGTGGTGGAGACCTTGGATTTGGTGTGCAGGACCCAGCAAGAGTGGCAGCTCCATAGGAACCGGGCTGTTTCTGTAGCAGGACCTTGACTCCATGCTTGTTTTGGCCTCTCTTTGTTTCTGCCTATTTTCTGAGCCTCTTTCCACAGCTCTTCCATCAATAGATAGTTGCTCAACATCCTTCCAGTACATTTCTATTCTCTGTAAGTTAGCATATTGATCATTTTTGTTGTTTCTGTTGCAGCCAGGAACGTCTTCTATTTTTCTCTGGATGCGTTGAGGATTTTAGTGTCATCCTTTGTGTTCCAAAATATCACAGCGATGTGATTGAACAGCGATTTTTTAAAATGGCCTGTTCTGAACATTAAAGGAGACCTTTCAACATAAACGCTTGTATCCTTCCTCAGCTTTAGGAAATTGTCTTCTGGTTATTTCACTGATTATCTCCATCCTTACATGACCTCTCTTTTTTCTTTCTGGGAATCCTATTAGTTGGATTTCTCCTATGTACCTTCTCCCCCCTCCCCCCTTTTGCCTCCTTAGCTTCACGTTTAATATTCTGGGATATTTTCAAGAATTTAATCTTTCAATTCTTATTAACTTTGAAGAATTTTAGCAGTCATACTTGTATTTTCTGAGAATTTTTCTCCGATGGTCTCTTTTCTACATTTATATTTGATGGATCCAGCATCTTTCCATATGTCTCTGCAAATTTTTTAGTTTTCTTTTTTTTCACTTCAATTCTCCTCTCTTCTTTATTTTTCCTCCAAGATCCTTTTATCGTTTGTTTTCTTGGTCTTTGTGTTTCATATTTCGGGCTTTTCACAACGGTGTGGTGATGATGGCTGAGAATGAGACAGTAGCGAGTCTGCCCCGGAGCCCTGGGCTGGTGGCTGAGTCTTGCTGACTGTGGTGGGCTCTGCTTTAGTCAGTGGGAGGCAGCTGCTTGCTCCTCTGAAGGGTCCCTAAATGTCAGAATGAGATGGTTTACTGAACACACGGTAATCTCACATGTGATGCCCTACTTCTTCCCAGAACTCTCATTCACATTCCTTGGAGAGACAAAATTTCAGCTCTAATTTTAGGCATTTTTTTTTTTTCTTCTGGGCTCTTATGTAGATGCCTGGCTACCATATGTTTTGTAAGCAGGGATGGAGAGACTTGTCAGGGTGTTATTCTGTATGCAGACTCTCAATCCATTTCTATCCTCATTTCTCCCTCCTGACCTCCATTCTTTGTATCTTCTCTGTAACCTCTGTGTTCAGCCTACTTAACGCTCCTCCGTGCTTTACATGTTACAGAAACATTTTGAAATCTTAAATCTTCCGATGGATCTCTCTTAGCTTCTTTGTTGAGAGAGAACATAAACCTATTGGTCGAATCTGTCACTGAGCTAGAAGCCCCGTGTCCTTTGGGACTGATTGATTTATAGATTTTATTTATTTATGTATTTGATTATTTATTTCTTACTTTATTATTTATTTGATTGAGAGAGAGAGCGAGAGTGAGAGCACACGCACAATTGGGGGAGTGGCAGGCAGAGGGAGACTCGGGGCTCCATCCCAGGGACCCCAGAGATCACGACCTGAGCCCAAGGTAGATGCTGAACCGACTGAGCCACCCAGGCGCCCCGGGTCCTTTGGGTTTTAAATGTGTCTTCAAAGTGCTCAAAGTTTAGGGTCAGCCATGACACGGGGCAGTGTATTGGTGGAATGCCTCACGGTTTATTGCGCTTTCTCGTTTGATCCTCATACCTCTGCGATTACTGGAGTGAATGCAACTAGAGAAGGCGTCTGGAATGCTTCCCTGGGTAAGGAGCCCTTGGTCAGAATGACAAGAAGACACCTCTCCTCCTGGTCAGAAAGCTCATGGAGAAGGATTGCAGGCTGGGCTAAGTCTCAGATTAGGGCTCGGCATTGGAAACAGGTGAGTGGCATTGTGGGCACAGCTGTGTCTGCCCAGTTGCCGCCGAGTCTAAGTCGGTAGTAGGAGGAGATGAGAGATGCGCCGAGTGGGCAGCCAGCGGTGGAGCTTGAAGCGTCTATAAGGTGATGTGGGCTGTCAGTTCTCCAAGAAATCTGAGCCGAAGTCCTGCCGATGAGCGTAAGTTTGAAGCCAGAAAATGACACCCTCAGCAGTGTCAGCAGCACGCACAAAATACAGCGATCGATTGCACGGTTCCTCTCTCACATTTCCAGGCTCATGGAAGCGACAGGAGTGTGGCTGAATGAAAGCCACAGCGTGCCCGTTAGTTTCAGCTTCCTTCCCCAAAGGCTTTCCATTGGAACTTGCAAAATGGGCGTTTCTCCACCGTCCTCCCTTCCCAGCCTGCTGGGCGAGACCAGTAGGACTGAAGAGCAGGTCCTGGAGACCAGGCTGTGGTGCACAATGCTGCTCCCAGTCTGATTCTAGATGGGGCAGAGGCGGGGCGCTAGCATTGGGTCCCCTGTTTGCAAGGTCCCCTATTGCCGTGGGGTCCACGCCTCCCTCTCAGCTTTTCTCCAGCGCAGGGACTCTCACGGCAATGGCAGGGCAGGCCCACCCTGGTCTTCCTGAGCTGCACCGGCCCATGTGCCCCCCAGGAGAGCCTCTCAAAGGCGACCATGGGCTTTGCCCTCCTGAGCAGAGGAATTCTATCTGCTCCATAAGGTTTGCACCATTGCTGTTTATCTCTTTTGACAAAATTTTCTGGAACAAGTGCTTTTTTTTTTTCCCCCTCCTTGCTAAGCGTATTTGTAATAGCCTCATCTGCAGGTGAGTTTGTAGCTTTACCAGTGCTCAGTGTCTGTCTGTCTGTCTGTCTCTCCGTTTCTCTCTGTCTCTCCACCATACACTTGGCTGACTGTTCCAGAGCTCTTAACAATTCTCTGGCTTCAGGAAAGCAGCCTCGGTCACATTCATTTTGTACCCAGTAACAGGGCATGATGCTTACTCCCCACCAGAAGGCACAAAAAAGCCTCCTGGTCCCCTAAACGGAAATCCTGCATCGCTGTTTTTCTCTGACTGGAGGGAGCCATTTCTACCCAGAGGCACCCCTTCCTTCAGGGCGAGCCCCAAAGCAGACAAATAATCATTCATTTATGAAAATGGAAGATGCATGAGGGACTCTCCTGCGCGGCCAGCAGAGTTTAGGCAGGTTCTGATCTTACTTTGATTTAATTAAGCTCTGTTTATTTAATCAGCCCAGAGATATGTATCCTCAGGCAGGAATGTGCTGCCTGTCTCTCAACTCTATTTTTGTTTGTGGGAGGAGTGGATTTGGGGCCCCAGAGGCAGGCTGGCTGGTGGTCTAGTTTCAGGCTAGGTGCTGTGGGGGGGACTGCATTCAGCAGCTCTGCGTGTGCGCGTGTGTGCACACATGGGCATGCAGAACCCCTCTTGCTCAGTGTTCCAGGATCTGGTTCTGCAGCACCAGCATCTGAGAAGCCAGGCCAGCCGCCCTCTCAGCCATGCCAGGAGGGAAGCATTAGAAAATAAGACCACACTGTGGCTCAAAGACAGCGTTGCTCAACGTACATTCCACAAATCTCTTCTGGGCGCTAGGTAGGCATGCTGATTCCCAGGCACCACGCCGAGACTTGCTGAATCACACAGAAGTTTAGGAACAATTGTGTTGTCAAGTGTTCCTGTCCTCAGGAGTGTTACATTTGAAGGAAGGAGGCAGGGTGGGCAGAGGGCGATGAAAAAAGCCCATTCGGAAGGAATCATTACAGGGGGAGGACACTGGGGAACAGAAGTTTCTCGAGCCTCCTAAATCACTCCATCAGAGGACTGTGTCTGTCTTCTACATGTAAGGGGAGATCTGAGGGGGCCAGCCGTGGTGTGGTGGGTCTGAACAAGGATGGCGGGAGTGGATGTCTGAGTCGACGGTGTAAGTCCCAGTCCGCGTCCAAAGGCCTGAACAAGGAGCGCTGGTGTCTGAGGGCAGGAGATCAGTGTCTCAGCTCTGGGGTGTCATGAGTGAGGAGAAGCGTGAATTTAAGAGGAGAATAAAGGAGAGGATGGGAGGAGGACCACTGTCAAGTGTAGCTGGGGGGACAGCTTTGTCAGACAGGCAGGGAAGTGGCATTTGTTTTCACCACCTATTCTTGGCTGGTTGCAAATTTCCTTTCACGTTGCTTCAAACTAGAGACGAGAAAGGGAATTTGGCATCAGCTTTCCCCAAGCTCAGAGTCCTCTCCTTTCCTCCCATTCATATTCCTTATTTATTTTCTCAGGATAAAAATACCTGCTTTGCCCTCCTCCCGGGGTTGTGTTGAGGATGAGAGGAAAGCTGTGGTGTGAAATGTTGAGCTCTGGGAGAGGGAGGCCCAGTGCCCCACACTCAGGAAAGACTCAATATCATTATCGGGACTGTTAGGGTAGCAGTCTAGTTGGTTTTGTCCATTTCTGGGCCTCGACGAAAGATCTCAGTTATGATTTTGGGAAGTCTTTCTTTTCCGAACATACTAATTAACTGCAGGTTGTTCTTGTTTTTCTTGTCAAAGCAGGTGCTTAGATATTTTTAGGAGGTTCCCCTTTGTCAAAGATCCCTGTGGCTTGGTGCGGAGTGGTATGAGTTGTACCCAGTGGAACATTTAGACTATTTGTTGGGTGAGGATTTTGCTCTTTGCACTCCTTTAGAAGGTATATGTGGTTATAATTTTACATAATAGCATTTTCTGAATTTCTTTTCATGCCAACCGGGACATACCCCATTTAAAAAATTGTGCCTGCTTATCAAACTCTGTTTCTTTGTGTGTGCCATATGCTTTTCCTAGATAGCTTTCAGAACTTTCCTTAGCACAGGGCTTTGGAGCCATTTTTCAGGGTTACTCTTTCCATTCTTGGGGGATGAGGAGTCAAGAGATGGGGGTGAACAGACAACTTCTTTTTTTTTTTTTTTTAAAGATTTTATTTATTTATTTGACAGAGAGAGGCACAGTGAGAGAGGTAACACAAGCAGGGGGAGTGGGAGAGGGAGAAGCAGGCTTCCTGCCGAGCAGGGAGCCCGATGTGGGGCCCGATCCCAGGACCCTGAGATCATGACCCGAGCTGAAGGCAGACGCTCAATGACTGAGCCACCCAGGCGCCCCCAGACAACTTCTTTAACCCCAGTCACATCTGGGTCTCCGCCATCTACCTATTCATTTGTATCCACCCACCTGTCTGCTCATCCTTCCACTGAACATCTTTTGTATACCGACTTTCATAGTGGTATGAGGCACTGCAAAGACAAAGATGAGAAAGACAGGGCATGCTCTTAAGGACCTTAAAGTCTAATAGGGGAGATAATACATGTGGTATTGCAGAGCCGTGTGCTAGATGTTGTGAGTAAGTAATGTATGGAAAGGGTGGGAGCCCAGAGGACAACCCCTAACCAAAGACTAGAGGTTGAGGGAAGTCTTCCTAGAAGGGATTACACCTGAACTACATCTTAAATGATAAAAGGAGTAAAGGAGGGCTTTCCAAGTAGCAGGACCAGCAAGTACAAAGGTATATGGGCGTGGAGAACTTGGCATGGTACCAGAACTACATTGATTTTAATATAGTTAGAGCATCAGTAGGAATGGGGAGTGCCTGATGATGCTAGAAAGGTCATCATCAGGCTGTAGGCCATGATAATGAGTTTGAATCAAGGAGGAATCCAGTAAAACAATTTAGAGCAGGGGAGTGATGAGCAGATTTGAAATTTCTGAAAGCTCCTCCAGCTCCGGATGGAGGATAGACTGAAGGAGGCAAGACTGACTGAGGAAAATGAGACCAGTGGCTAGCTGTTGAAGTGATGGTAGTGGGGCCCTGCAAGTAGGTAGTGGCTGTGGGAGACGGAAGGAGACAATTAAAGACATTACTGAGGAGTAGAGTCAACAGGGTTTGATGCCAACTGGGGCTGAGGGAGAAGGGGGAGGTCTCAGTGTCAGGATGAAAGGGATGCCATTCATTCTTGCACATAACACAGGCAGGGCGACAGCTTTGTGGAAGGGAGCATCGAGGGCAGGTTCCGACAATGTGAGGAGAGAGCCACTGTCTAAATCTCGGGTGAAAGCTCTGGGCAGGAGATGGAATGTGAGTGTGGAGCTGGACTGGAACCCTGGGGATGCCCACATTTACTAAAGAGCCCTAGAGGAGAAATTACCATGGAGCATGAAGGGATAGCCAGAGAAGGAGGAAAACTGGAGTCCAAGCAGCCGAGGCAGTGACATTTCAAGGAGTCACAAGCTGCTGAAGGGACAAGTCACATGGGCTTGGGTTTAATGGCAGTGTTATGGACTGGCTTGCAGAGAGCATTTTTGGTAGGAGGTGGAGCCAGGACCAGAAAGGACTGAAGAGTGAACGGCCTGTGAGGAAGCCAACAGAAAGAGTGTAGGTTATTCTTTAAAATTTTGGCTGTGAAAAAGAAACGAATGTTGGTGAGGATGTAGAGAGAAAAAGGAAACTTTGTGTGCTATTAGTTGGAATGTAGATTGGTGCAACCATTACAGAAAACAGTATGGAGGTTCCTCAAAAATTAAAAATAGAAATATCATATGATCCAATAATTCTACTGGGTATTTACCCAGGGAAAATGAAAACACTAGCTCGAAAAGATATTTGTACTGTTTATTGCAGCATTATTTATAATAGCCCAGATATGGAAGCAACCCAAATGTCATCAATAAATGAAAGGATGAGAAAAATGTGGTATATATACACAAAGGAATATTATACAGCCATAAAAAGGAGATCATGCCATTTGAGACAACATGGATAGACCTAGAGGGTATTATGCCAAGTGAAATAAGTCAGACTGAGAAAGACAAATACCATATGATTCCACTCATAAATTGAATCTAAAAAAATGAATAAATGAAAAGCAGAATCAGAACTATAAATACAGAGAACAAACTGATGGTTGCCAGAGGGGCAGGGGGTGGGGAGTTGGGCAAAACAGGTGAAGGGGAGAGGGAGATACAGGCCTCCAGTTACGGAATGACTAAGTCATATGGATAAAAAGCAGAGCATAAGGAATAGAGTCAATGATATTGTAATAGTGATGTAATGGGACAGATGGGAGCTATACTGGGGGTGAGCACAGCATCATGAATAAACCTGTCAATTCACTAAGTTGTACATTTGAAACTAATGTAACATTGTGCATCAACTCTACACAAGTTAAAAAAAGGCATGCTACTTGCTATGAGATGAATAAGTTCTGGGGGTGTAATGCACAGTGTGGTGCCCATAGTTAGCAATACTGTGTTATAGACTACTTGAAAGTTGCTAAGAGTAGAGTAGATCTTAAATGTTCTTACTACAAAAAAAATTGTCATTATGTGAGGTGATGGAGGTACAAATGAACCTTACTGTTGTTAATAATTTTGCAACACCTTGTATTCCTTAAACTTACACATTATTATATGTCAATTATGTGTCAATAAACCTAGAAAAAATTTGGCTGTGAAGGAGAGAGAGAGGTGACTAGGGAGAAGACAGAAAGGGTAGGCGAGTCCAGGGGCTCAAAGTGAGATAATTCATTAAATTAATTTGTTCCCCCATTTATTGGGCATCTCTTATGTCAGATGCTATGCTAGGCATCATGCAAGTACAAAGAAATGCAAGGCTTCCTTTCCAGTGTGGACAGTGTGTTTGGTGAAGCCTCAGAAATGCAGAGCCAAGGGAGCTATTCTCTCTTTGCTAAGAATGATGCAGGTAGTAGAAAGTGCACTTTGGAGTACAAATGGATCTGGGTTCAAATCTTGGCTCTGTTCCCTTTTGGGCTATGTGACCTTGGCTAGTTGCTTAATCTCTCTAGGCCTCAGTTTTCTCATCTGTAAAATAGAAATAATATCAACTGTGCAGATTCCTTGAGAGGATTGGAAACAAAGTCTGTAATTCCTCACGGGTCCCAGTTTTGTCTGTATCACTCGATACTGTATCCTCAGCACCAAGTTTAGCATCATGCCTGGTCTGTAGCAGGAAGTCAGCAGGTATTTGCCAAATGAACAAATGACCGAAGGTATGTAAAGATCCTGGTATATTGGGAATGTTCTGTAATTGGGGGCCATTCTTTCGGCACTGCTCTGGGGCCAGTGCAGATCTCTCCCTAGATTTGTGAGGATATGATCATGAGCTAACAAGCAAAACGCTCAAGCCTCTGGTTGGCAGTAAGCCATAGGGTGGCTGTCCTGTCCTGACACTCTAGACAAGTGTGAATGGCTAAGTGTGGGGCCGGGGGGCCCTGGAGAGCAGCTCAGCCCTGGCCAGAGACAGGCCACGGACAGTCCTATCCAGGGAGCAGGTAGGTGAGAAGGAATGAGCTGACCTACAGGTGGCCCTGGGGCAGGGGGACAGGCTGTCCCACTTATCTCATCTGGGCGGTGCCTGGCTCTGTCCAGCTTCTTAGGCTCTGTCCTGCGTGTCCACGGGTGCTGGGCATCTCTGGCTCCCCTTCCTTGCCCACAGCATAGATTCACCTGGCAGCCGCAAAGACAAAAGCAAGAAGCTGAGGCAGTTCACCTCTTCATGAATTCCTGCCTGGATAAACATAAAAAATTGTCATAGATACTCTTTGGAAAACTAGTACCTATTTGCTATTAGAAAAAAAAATCATGGGCAGGACGCCTGGGTGGCTCAGTTGACTAAGCATCTGCCTTCGACTCAGGTCGTGATCCCAGAGTCCTGGGATCGAGTTCCGCATCCCGCCACCTGCTCAGTGGGCAGTCTGCTTCTCCCTCCCCCTCTTCCTGCCACTCCCCCTGCTTGTGCACCCTCTCTGTCAAATAAATAAATAAAATCTTTAGAAAAAAATCATGGGACAGCCCAAAGAAAAAAATCACTCAGAAATAATTACTCGAAATATTTTGATGTGGCTGCAGGGTCTGTTTTTTCCTGCCTAGTTTTTAATATGCACTCTGTCTAGTTTCCTTTTGTTCTTGGGCTTAGAGGACAGCCAGAGCCACTCTTCCTGGGAGAATGCAGCTTTATGACCAGCAGAACCAGTGAGTGAGGGGCGCCTGGGTGGCTCGGTCGTTAAGCGTCTGCCTTCGGCTCAGGTCAGGATCCCAGGGTCCTGGGATCGAGCCCCACATCGGGCTCCCTCCTCGGCGGGAAGCCTGCTTCTCCCTCTCCCACTCCCCCTGCTTGTGCTCTCTCTCACTGTCTCTCTCTGCCAAATAAATAAATAAAATCTTAAAAAAAAAAAAAAAAGAACCAGTGAGCGAGACACAGGGGCAAGCCACAGACAAGCCAGAGACTCGTTAGTGGCTATTTCCCACCTTGCAGAATGCTCCAGAGAAGAGCTTGAGACCATCATCATCTCCTGGAACAGGCTCCCCAGAGCTTCCTAGCTCAGGATGTGTATAATGAATGTGGGCAGCCTGGGCCAAGGGGGGGATGTCCCAAGGGCGGCCTCATCTTTCCACGGCTCCATGGAGAGCCAGGCCTTGTGGGGAGCGTGGGCTAATTTACTGTCCCTCCGCTCGGGCTCGCCCTGGCTGCCAGGGAGATAAGAGGGTGCTCTGCACAAGGCAGGACGGAGCACACCCGCGCTGTTGCCTGGCGGAGACCTAGCGGCCACTCGTCAGTCCCCTGGTCTAGGGGCAGAAACCGAGGCACAGGGAGAAACTGCGGCCTGCTGCAGGTCCATGGGTGGCCTGTGCAGGAGCAGAGAGAAGTAACCCGACTCTTGGTGCCATGCTCTTCCCTCTGACTGATTCTGATCCGTTGGTTGTGTGGCTTCAAGGCAAGTCACCTCTCTTGGTCATGAGTGTTCCTGTCTGGAAACTAGGCTGTTACCGCCTGCTTCGTCCTGGGTCAAACACATGTTCTCAGCGCAATATATGAAAAAATACAAGATTGGGAGCAGCACACCTTGGTTTTAGACCTAACCCTGTAGGATCTTGGGCAAGTCACTTTCCCTGTTTGAGCCTCAGTTTACCCTCTCTAACATGAGGAGATGATAGTGATAATAACAAGAAGGCTAGCCTCCTTGAACTCTCACTGTGAGCCTGGAAGTGTGCGAAGTGCTAGAGTTATTTTGTTGAAACCTGTCAACAGTCTTGTGAGGGAGGCACCATTCTTCCCCATTTTAAGGATGAAGGCGTTGAGGCTCAGAGTGTAACTTGCCCAAGAGCTCACAGCTAGGTGAGACTATCTACTTCATAAGATTTGTGTAAGAAATTGTATGGCTGTTTGTAAGTGTGTTTTCCCCTGTGCATCCCTGAGACACACATACATGCACACATATACACTTACCTGACTTACCTCTGTCAAAATATGTTGAGCTTTTCAAAAAAAAGTCTTGAATTCTAAGTGATGACTTTTTGATTTTATTCACCAAACGTTATTTGACCTGCTGCTGAATGTCAAGTAGTGTGCGAAGCGCTGCGGGGGAGAGGACCACACACTCCCTGCTGATGCGGAGGTCACAAGCCAGCGGATAATGCAGCCATCCTACTAACCAGGATGCTGGTGACATTTGTTAAACTGCACCAAAGTGGGATGCAGGCCTGGGGGTGGTAAGGGCTGAGCTTTATGGACGGCGTTTCCAGCACTGGCTTCTTGGGCCAACCCCAGAAATACTGACTCCCCAGGGATGGGGCCCGGGCATTTTTTTTTAAAGTTCTCCCAGGGACGGGGCGCCTGGGTGGCTCAGTTGGTTGAGCGGCTGCCTTCGGCTCAGGTCATGATCCTGGAGTCCCGGGATCGAGTCCCGCATCGGGCTCCCTGCTCGGCAGGGAGTCTGCTTCTCCCTCTGACCCTCCCCCCTCTCATGTGCTCTCTCTCTCTCTCATTCTCTCTCTCAAATAAATAAATAAAATCTTTAAAAAAAAAAATAAAGTTCTCCCAGGGGCTTCCGTGGGCCCCCAGGGTTGATAACTGCTAGTCCAGGCAGTTGAAGACACCTCTGGAGGAGGTCATATTTAAACCAGGGGCTGCTGGAGCATGCAGATGGTTCATCCTAACTGTGGCTGACAGCTTTGCCAGGTGGAAGTTTCTCTCTTCTGCAAGGGAGGGCTGGAGGCCATCCTGAGGCTCCCAGGTGAGCTGGACCTCCTGAGAGAAACTTGGCTCTCCCAAATTTGTCCGTCTCGTCTCAGCCTCAGGCTTCGGCTGAGAGAGGTGGTTTCCTTGGGAACCCAATGAGCCCACTTCTCTCCTCTGCTCAGCTAGCGGCTACTGAGCAGGAGACGCATGAAGAGATGAAAGGTTCTTGAAGACAGGTTTCTCCCTTCATCCATCAGGCTGCTGATGGGGGCCGCTCCCCAGACAGGCTGCATCACATGGTCCCCCACCCCGTCACACAGCGGGGCCTCGAAGACACAACTTGAAAAAGCACATTCACAAACAGCTCACACAATTCTTACATAAACCCTATGAGGTAGACAGTATTGCCCAGCCATGAGACTTGGGGCAAGTTAATTAAACTCTGAGTCTCAGTCTCTTCGTCTATGAAATGGGGATAATAGTGCATCTTTCATGAAGTTGTTTTATAAAAGAATCAACAGGACCGAGGCAGCCCTTCTGAACCTGGCATGTGGGCTGACGGCTGATGCCCACCTCCACGTTCAGCTATGAAATGAAGTCACACCCAGGCCGGGTTTAAGGATGTATCGTTAAGTATGTAACCAAGAGGACTTGCTGGTGCTGAGGTCCTGAGTGAGGACCGCTGACTGTGCCCCAGGCAGTGATCGATGGATGCTGGCTCCACTGCAGGGCGGGCCGGCACTGAGAGTAGCAGCGGAGGTCAGCCGCTCGCCCCCTGTGCCAGCCGGGAAGGAGTTGACCTTGGCTACTAGTCCTCCTAAAAGTTCCTAACCATTTAGGTCCCCACCTCCACAGACGTAGTGTGAGTCAAGGGGTAAAGAGTCCAGGAGTGTCCCACTGGGGCAGTTTGCTCCATCCAGACACATCTCCAGCAGGGAAGAAGCATCCCCCACCCTCCACACACATCTTACATGTTAAACCCTGGAATTTTCAAATGAAAACTATGTTAAAGACTATTTCCACCAACCTCATTTACAGAAGCAGAAACGAAGGCTCCACGAGGGAGAATGGCTTAATGAAAAGAGCAGAGCTGGGACCAGAGCAGGGTCTCCCAGCTCCTGGACCTGTATTCATTTCATGTCCGGGGTGGAGGGGCAGGGCTGTTCCCAGGTTCCTGCCCTAGACCATGAACACCTCCAGCCAGGGCCAGCCTTAGCAAGCACTGCGTGTGTGTGTGTGTGTGGGGGGGTGCTCTCCACCCCTCGCCTTGCTGCTTTTCTCTGCTTAAACAGCTCATGAATAAATGAGATGAGCTGCATCCAGGCATCATCTGCTCTATTCATTTATAACATGCATAACTATTCATCAATATATGGCTTTTACTATGTGTCTGTTAAGGAAATGTCTATTCTTTACACGTACTTGTCCTTACATTGAATGCATAATTGGAGCCAAACAGAAAAAACCAGTCCTGTACTGTCGCTTTCCCACTGGATCTGACATCTTCCTGTGCAGCTTCTGCCTTCTGTGACTCAGGCTCTGCCTTTGGCATCACATCCCGGACAATGCCGCTTCCAATTTGACTCAATTCGCAGCAGCACTACCACCTGCCTAATTCTGGCCACGTGGGAGTCTTTCTCATCTTAAAATGTCAGAACTAGAAGGGAACTTACATATTATCTGGTCCAGTGATTTTTAAAATTCTCATTTCCTTAGTGAAACTCTTCAAAACAAATCTTAGGTGGAATTCTGAAGGTTGGGATGAAGCCGGGCTGCAGGGCTAGTGACATACCCACTGGGCTCTCTTCCTGCCCTGCTCCCTCCCCACTTCTCATCTCCCTAACTTAAGGGGCAAAGTGCTGAGCGAAGTGAGTCCCAGAAAGTGAAATCTGATAGTTGGTGAGCGATCTTCTGAACCTAGATTCTAGAATTCCATAACAAGAGGCTTACAAAAAATAAGACTTGCTTTTTTGTTTTCATTTGTTAAAAATCGGATGTTTTTTGGCATTAAATTAGTGAATAAAATGAACTTTTTCTTTACTAATGGGATTAGTCTTTTAATTAGTTTGTCAAACATTTGTCAAACATGTGATCTTACTAGGTGCTTCAAAATTCATGATTTGAATGCAGACAAACAAAACCAGCCTCTGGTGCTAATCAAAATCAGAGTGCCTATAATTAAGATCAAATTCCATTGTAAGCATCAGGCACCCCAAGTAATCACGGATTAAACATGCTGGAAGTTTCTTTCTCACTGTAAGTTCTGGAGGTAGACAGTTCAGGGCCAGTATGGTGGCTCTGTTCCACAGAGTTCTCTGTAATATCTAGGGCATGGTTTTAGATTTCTTCTACCAAGATGGTGGCTAGAGCTCTAGCCATATCTACCAGACAGCTGGATGGAGAAAAGGACAAAGGGCTCAAGCCTTCTCCATTTTAACGGAATTTCCTAAACATTGCCAAAAAGAAACCTCTGTTTATATGCCCTGGCTTGCTTGAACTAGTCCTAGATCATTCCTAAGTATATTCCAGGCAGCCAAGTACCCAGCTAAAAATCAAGGATTGTACTGTAATAGGAGATGGGGACAGTGAATATTGGGGGACACTCTGCCACAGAGTGAACGTCTCACGTTTATTTCCCCCTCTTCTTTGATTTTCATAAGCAGATTTTGAGGGAGTCTGCAGGTATCAAGTGTGTAGGGAGTGTGGGGGCTGGGGAAGTAGGATGGACTCCAGAGAGGGAGGGCCTGGTGGGCAATGGCCAATGGAGGCGGACGTGGGCTGAATGAAGTATGAGTGGTTCAGTGATCTGGAAGTCCATGTCAAGTGCTCATCAAATTTTGTGCCTATGAGGGTTCACCTATCTCATCCCCTAGGCAAGGCTGTTTAGGCACAGTGTTTATTAACTGAACAATAATAATATTGCTTAGCACAATAGAGCATTATCTGACCCTAGATCCTCTTTTTGGGGTAGAGGAGTTTATGGCAAAAAATATTAAAACCAAACCAAGCAAAATGGGAAAATTTACGGGAACATTTAATACCGAGTAGTCAAGGCATGCCAAAGACCAAAAATACATTGCACAAAAGCATGACAAAGCCCATGTGGGACAAACAAGCTAATGTGAGATGGCGGTGTATGAAACATCATGATTTCATTTGGGAGCTAATGTGGGCAGCTGTGGACAGTTGGGCTGCTTTAAATAATGAATAACAATTATTGAATTATATTATCAATAATGACAGGATTTCTTTTTAAAATTTAAGATCAGGTTATAAAGCGCTTGGGTCTTATCTCTGTGTACAGTGTACAAGGTATGGGCAATTTCCTAGCTGCTAGAGTACATCCCTGCGTCTGAGCTAGGAATGCATCTAATAGACTGAATCAGTGCAGCTTTCTTTTGGGAAATTTCAATTTCACTGCCAGCAATTTACATAGAGAGTCGCAGCTTGAATTCATAGCTCATATCTTGGTTGCTTTGGAGATAGCTTCTCTGTTGGAAAGGCAATTACTATCTGCAGGAGAAGCCTGTCTACCATTAGTCTCCAGTTTTAAACGTTGACAGGTGGAGATGGAAGTGGGGGCAGGGGGTGATTCATAAAAGGCTTTGTCTTTCTAGTCCTAGTCCCACAGAATGAAAGGGATTTAAGAGTTAACGATTTCCCGGTCTCCAGAGATAATTTTTTTCCAGAACATTTCAAGCTTTTGACCAAAACGTGAACATGGGTCTTTTTGTAATTAATGAGTTTTGTCTCATTAAGAATATAGGGATGAACATAAAATGACCAAAAGTCAGTCCTTTGAAGTTTTACCAAGCCATGGAAAAGAAATCTAGTGATACTGTCAAACTGGTCTCTAGCTCCTGGATGTGGATAGCTTTGAAATCTATAGAGTGGTTTTTGTTGTAATCTTTGTTCTTAGGGAAAATGGAGTCACGTTCTGGTTGTTGATGTTTGGCGTCACTGCGGCACACAGCAGTCTTTATGATGGTGTCCATGAGATAGCCTTTCCCCTCCACCGCTAATGTGTTAAAATGTGTAAAATTGTTGTGTCCACATTTTAGATGATGGTTCCGCCAAACAGCTGTGTATTTTATGAGTGGCTTATTTTCTGCGAGTCCCTCACATAGCCCGGAGGCTTGTGCACTCAAATCGGAGGACTGAGCTCAGACCTACCAGCATTTCCACTGAATTGAGTTAGGCATGGGGACCCCAATTCCTTCTCCTTTAATCATCACTTCATATTCAAGGCTAAAAGGCTATAATTATTTGAAGTAGCTGAAATTTGAGTGACCCAGATAATTATCTCAGCAAGAGGGGCTGAAAGTTTATTGACACAAATGCCAGTTTCATTAAAGGTTTGGTACAAAAGGCAAGTCCATGGGACAGCTGGTTGGCCGAGGAACTGACAGTGAGCAGCACCAAAGACACAGGAATCACCAGGGACTTTGAGGTAATTACGATCATTTCCATAATACAGTTAGCAGAGGATTATGGGAGGCCAGAAACACCTTTAGAGCTGCTTAGAATCAGAAGGCTTCTTCCCTCATCATTCCTCAATGTGGAGTCCAGAGCACCATGGCTCAAACTCCACCCAGACATCTACTCAGTCTAAAAACTGGTTGGTGAGTCAAAACAAATGAAAACTGTATTTTTCCCTAGATTGTGAATAGCCAAAGCTAATACTATGATAATAGTAAATTTTGCACAGGTATAGATTTTTAAGTCTTACCTTATACATCTATTTCTTTTGCATGTTTCATGGATAAAGATACGTACAATGCCTACCTAAAAATAGCATAATATCTCCCTGCTATCAAGTTTAAAAAATTTTTTTAACAATCACCATCTAAATTTAAACACACACAATCAAGCCCTCAATACTGTATTTTAGGGTTTATTACTTATCATTAAAGAGTGATAATGCTACATGTAGATTAATCATAGATCACACTTTGGGTATTAAATGCGTTTTTATGCCATTAGTCAAATGCTGCTTCCTACTCTTGGCTAACATGTAGTAGCCATGTTGTGTTTCCCCAACTAGATTATAAGCTACTAAGGCAGGTGCCTCTAGTAACCATATTACTGCAAACTTAGTGGCTTAAAAACACATATTTATTATTTGACAGTTTCTGTGGGTCAGGAATCCAGGCATGACTTAATTGGGGGCTCTGCTTCAAGGTTTCTCATGAGACTGTAATTAATATGTCATCAAAGCTGAGGTCTCATCTGAAAGCTTGAAGGGGGAAGAATCCACTCCTAAGCTCACAAGTGTTATGTGTTTTTCTCTCCTCTATCACCAGGTACTGTGCGTTGTATATGCAATAGGTACTTGTTAAGAAAAATGGGGATTTTGACTTCTATACATGGAAATATGTGGGTGGGTAACTAAGAATGAGTGAAGCCACTATCTTGGGCTTGATTTCCTCTTTGAGGGGACGGATGGGGATAGAGGTAATAATTTTCCAATCTGTGTGGACTGTAACTGAGTTTGTGAATATGCACCTGGACCGATCACACTTAGAGTGGAAAAGTATAAATAACAATGATAATAGCTCCTATTCCTCGAGCACTTAAAATGTGCCTTGTACTGTGGTGAGCAGATGACAAAGCAGAGGCCTAGAACGGTTAAGTATCTTGCCCAAGGGTCGTGAAGCCAGTAAAAGACAGAGCTGGGAAACCTTGTTCTATTGATGCCAAAGTGCATGTTCCCATCCACTCTGCTTTACTGCCTCTGATAGGTGGCTCTGTGGATAGGGCACAGAGCAGTTTAGTTCTGTGGGGAGTGAGGTATACTGCTGCCTTAATTTTAGGGTTCCTTTGTTCAAGGGAAGGGTTAAGGAGGGATAAAAACTCTCACAGCAAGGCACTGTTAAAATTGGTTTCCTTTTTATAAAGGCCAGTTTTAACAGCAAACAAGTAATAAATCAATGTCTAACCTCTAGCATAGTTTAGCAGCTAGGGTCAGGGAGAGGAGGCAATGATCATTCATAGTCAGCAGTAGTGTGTCTGGGGTGTCTGTCTGTGTTTGGGGGGGGATCAGTAGAGCATGAGGTGATGGAACAGAGCATGAAGCCAGTTGCACACATGTAAGCTATGTTCCTTGTCAGCTGTCCCCCTGGCCTCTATCCAGGGCAGGATTTTCTCCCTCAAGTCAGGTTATTGTGCCCTTGCAGTTTGGGGGCCTCAAGGTCCCAAACCATTAACGTAATGATCACATTGCTCTGGGCAGATTTCTGCCCAGTGTCCTCTGTGTTATATTGCAAAGACAAATCAGAAACACATTTATCAGTCAGAACAAGTTAGCCACCAGTCATTTTAACTAGTAAAAATAACTTAACAATCGATATTTCTGTATATTATACTCAGACATGCACAGACATATGCCCTTAAATACAGACACTGAAGAAGTGACAGTCACTATGTGGCATTTTATCAAGGGAAGGAGCAAGGCTATGGGTTTCTCCCCAAAATTTCAGACCTACCATTTACTATATATGCTTACTATGGTGGCTCTTACTCTATTACTTATTGTACTTATGAGCTAGCATATTTGGTGGTTTCTTGCCACTTCTTAAACAGTGCCAGGATGTGTCACTAATGGATCAAAAATGTTATGCTCCATCCCAGATTTCCTACTCCTCCTTTCCTCCTGATAGACACTGCCATCCTATACTTCCACAACTGGGTACCATTACCATTAGGTCAAGGTGCAGAAGTACAGAGACCTACTTATCCCTTTTCTGAGTGCCACTGTCTCTGGACACTCTATGACTGCCTGGGTTTGCCAATGCTATTTGACTGGAACGAAGTACTAAAGAACGAGTATGTACAAGAGAAGAAATGATTGTGTACACCCAGGCAGACCAAAAAGTCTGAAGTGAGTATGAAGTAAGGTGGTTTGTAGGAGGGAATCTCAGAATGCAGAAAAGTGACAGTTGAAAAAGGAGGGAAACATGAAATAACCAGCTTTGCAGCGGTTTTCAAATTTTGTAGTACAATCGAGTAATTTTAGTAGTTTTAAAAAATTCTAATATCTAGGTCACAGCTCAGAGCAATTAAATAGAATATCTGAGGATGGCGCTCAGGCAAAAGTATTCTTTAGACTGCCCAGTTACCTTATATTGATGACCTAAAAGGAGAGGAGTCCTGCCATTTCCAGGTATAAGCACCTTGTCAGTTATCTGTCACTGCATAATAACATTACCACAAACTTAGTGGCTTAAATAACACACATTTGTTATCTCACAGTTTCTGTGGGTCAGGAATGGAGGCATGGCTTAACTGGGGGCTCTCCTTTAAGATCTCTTATGAAGCTGTAATCAATGTGTCCATCAGGGCTGAGGTTTCATCTGAAAGCTTGCATGGGGAAGGATCTACTTCCAAGCTCGCATGGTTGCTGGAAGGATTTAGTTCTCTGTGGCTTAGGACCCAGTGGTGATTGGTAGAACTGGAAATAAAAACAAGAAACTCAGTGCAGAATATTTCTCTTTAATATTTGATTTATTATGAAATACTTAAAAATCAGGAAATGACTGCATAAAATAGTATAATGATCACCCTTGTATACCACCCAGGTTTATAAACAGTTTGCCATATTCCAGGAATGTTTTTACTTCACTCTATTTCTTTTAATAAAAAAGAAGTTATATGGAAGAAAAGGATGATCTTGTCATGGTAGGTAACAAGGCAAGTTTGTTTGTCTTTACCTCTTTTCTTTCTACAGTTATGAAGGGAGACAAAGATTCCATTCAAGCATGATTCATGGCATGATGCATGTTAATACATGTAGCTAGTGAGGCTGAGCCTGGAAGACTCACAGGAGAGATGAAGGGTGATCGTTTTCCCAAAAGCCTCAAAAGGGGCGCAAGGTGCTCACCAGTAGGTGTGTAGTAGGAGGACAGATGGTCTTGCATTCGGACCACCATCCATGAAGACATGTTGAACATGAACCTGAGGGTATGCCTGGCCCAACAGGTATCACAAGCTGCTACCTGTGGAAAGTGGTGAGCAGAATTCACTAATCCAACTAGCCTGGAATTTCTGGTGTGGATCTCTGCTCCCATCTCCTGATTTTGGCCCAAGGGATCAACTAGGTGTTGAATTCCATGTGGGAAGTTAAGGTCAAACCACAAAGATTACAAAAGTGCTTGCAGAGTTTAGGGATCTGCGTTGTCCTTGTTGGGGTTTCAAACAGTTTTGGGAAAGGGTGCTAAGTAAATCATAGGGTCTTCACGTTCCAGGCTCAGGGCAAGGACAGTAGATTAGAGGAACAAGCAAGGTTTCAGGAAGGCCAGCCACAGCAAGGCCCAACAGACTTTGGTAGATATGTCCTCTTACTGCTTAAGTGTTTGGCTCTTATTTATTTTAGATATGCTCATCCCATAGTTCTCTGCATTTCTTTCACATTCAGTTAAAAAAAAATCTCACTTATGTCCAAAATACTTATAAGAATATTTATCCTGCTTCCCTGATCCAGGAATTGGATCAGTGGTAAAAACTAAAAATAAACCAGAAAGGCTCAAGCAAGGTTTCAATGGCAGAAACCAAAGAGTTTGAGGGATTTCTAAACTTGGCCAAAGGCTTTCCTGATTTTCTATTTCAAGTTCATCCACTTGTGGATTTTCAAAATCTGAAGATCATTTTTTCCTTTTCCTGATGTTGAAAATAGAAGAACCCTGGCTTAATTTTGGAGCCGATTGAGATTTACATTTGGTCCTTCTGTGATGTGATGATGAATGAGGCAGTAAAGCGTTGGCCATCAGAGTTAGATGACCTGGATTCAAATCCTAGCTACCACTGAATGTCTCTGAGACGTTGGGCAGGTCACTTGTCCTCTCTCAGCCTGTCATCTTGTCTGCAAAGTCAGGGTTGATATGAGGATTAAATGAGATAATGTGTGAATTTAACATGGGTCTTAGAACACAGTAAGTGTTCAGTAAACAGTAGCTCTTACTCAACTCCTGTTGTAGTAAACATAACCATCTTTTGACTTTCTGTAATGGTCCTGGAAATGAAGCATTGTTATTCTAGATTTGAGGAGGGATAGGGGGTATAAATATACATACCTTCTGTGTCCGAGGCTGCTAACTGTTGACTAACTTGTTTCCTCATATTCCTGGGCATTCAGCTAAGACCACATTCCCCAGCCTCCCTTGCAATTAGGTGATGCCAATGTGACTAAGTTCTAGCCAACTGAATGTGAACAGAAGTCATATGTCCCATTTCTAGGCCTGGTCTATAGAAATCTCCCATAAACACTTCTCCATGCTCTTTACCTTGGGCTGGAGATGGTTATGATGCCCTTAGAAACCATATTATGAAGGTGGCAGAGTCAATGTTGGTCTGAGACTTTGAATGGCAGCTGGGCAATGGAGACAAGCCAACCTCCACTGAGGAGGAATGTCCACCTTATTTACTCTGAGGTAGATAAACCTCCATGGTGTTTGAACCATTTTGAATTTTCTTATTTGTTACAAGCAGCTAGTTCCAAATGCCTAGCACTGTCTTGATTACCACCTTCCTTAACTAATACTCCTTTCTTGCTTCCTATTTCCTATTTGAAATTCCTGAATTAAGTAAAAGAGTTGCAGTATAAATGTTGTTGAGGGACCCCACTAACCAAAATGTACATCTAGGAGCTTCTATTGATTTTATGGATCACTTCTGCTTTTTATTTTTAAGACCCAGAAATCTTGGGAAGTAAGCCTCATTAAGACAGAATTTTGAGAATAGATGTGGGAGGGCTCAGATTACTTGGATTTTACTGTTCTTGATATCAGAGCCTTAACTGTAACAAGTAGTGTTCATCTAGCCATGTACCTTCCTTTGAACATACTCAAAAGGGATCATGAAAATAAAGACATAGTTAGGAATGACTGAAATCATTAATAGAAATTAGATATAATTTGGCACACACAGTTAATTGCAAAAACTTTAAAGAACATGCAGTGAGTTTTCATATCAGTCTCCAGTTCCTGCTCACCACAGAACATTCAATCCCCCTAACAAATGAGGTTGAGGAGTGAGTCTCTGCTCTGAGGTAATCAGCATTCTCTTCTGTGGGTCCCCTGTTGCTCTTGTCCCCAGCTCACTTGGTGCCAGAACCAACTGTCCTTCCTTCCTACCTCCCTGTATCCCTTCCTTTCTCTCTCTCTCTCCTTTTCCTTTTCTTTCCTCCCTCCCTCCCTCCCTCCGTCTCTCCCTTCCTCTCTTCCTCCCTCCCCCAGCTTCTCTTTCTTTTCTTGTAAACTTGCTTTATACACTGAATCTTACTAATGAATGTTTCCAGACAGCTCTGCTCTTCTCCAATGTACCCGGCAAATGTTGGCTCCTTCCTTTACCTGTTGATAAAATGGTTGACTGTTAATGAAAATGACTCACTTACCAGAGCCCTCTGGCTGCCCTCTCTGTGCAGTAGTGATAAGAATAAAGTTTTAAGCCTCCACTTTGGAAAAGAATGTCATGTCTTGCTTGGAGTCTGAAAAAAATTTCCACACTTAGCACTTTGATCCTTCCTTAACTATGTGTCACTTCATTAGCCATCCCTCCAGCAACAGGCACTGAAAAACTTACATTCCAGGCCTTGTTTTTCATACAAAAGGGCTTGGCTGCAAGCTCCATTCTAGGATTCTATTCTAAGGGCTTACCATCAAAGAAGTCATTATGTAAATGTAAGATATGACTATAAACCAAAACTCCCTATTGGGTTTCCTAAAATGCAGGAAGGCTTCCCCATAAGAGATCTGAGGAATGTTCTTGCAGTCTGGAAACAAGTGTCAGGAGGTGTGCTAAGGGGTTGTTGGAGTTTGAGGGAAGGATCCATCAAGTAAACTAGATGCTATGTAGCTCATAAATAGATATGTAGATGGACAGAGAAAGCCCTGAATTGTCAATGGGTCAGCATTGTTAGTTAAAAAGAGCAGAACCATAATCATAGATATAGTCTCCCAGGACTCAAACTGTAGTTACAAAGATTAAATATTATTCAAAAGAAGGGAATTTGTATGGGGGAGAATTCCAAAATCCCATAGCCTTCATATTCCAAAAATATTTTCTCATGAAGAGAATTCCAAGATACGTTGTAAAACAGAGATTTCTAATTTTTAGATCCTTATTAGGAAAACTCTCTCTGAAATTATGATATAGCAAAAATAAATTTGAACAGGTAATGAATAATTGAAGACAAGTCTTAAATTAGAATTCCACTTGAGACATATTCAGTCCATTTTGTCCTGGAACTTTTGACTGTTTGCAGCAGTTTCATACTGCACTAAATTGGATGTGAAGTTTTTTAAAGAATTCTCCATGGAATAGGAAGAACAGTTCTATCTGGGCATGTATCTTCCTAAGGGAAGAAGAGAAAGGAATCTAGGTTGAACAATTGATATGCAGTAGGTGCTTTATAGCTATATTATTTATTTGTTGATATATTCCTTATTCTCAAAACTCAGCATTAGTCTTATTATCCCCGTTTTGCATCTATAGGTAAGCAACTTGACTAACTCAACTATTAAGTGGAAGACAGTATTCCAATGCAGGTCTTCCAGGCTCCAAACTCAAGTGTTTCCACTGTCCAAACCCCTGGTATTTATCAGAATTTGTGCATACCAAGTTCTTGTCCAACTGAATGGGGATGACTTAAGAAGACCAATAATGTAAGAACGATTATTCTAATGTCAGCATGAAATTCTAGTTCTATAATTAGGCTCTACAACTTTCTCCTTTAATACTCAAGTAAGGGCCTTGTGTCTTCCAATGTTCAACTCCTTCTGACCCAGGCTGAAATATCCCTTTGAAATTAGTAGAGTTTCAATTCATAGTGATATGGGTATGCAGAGAAATGGGTAGGCTTTGATTTTCCAATACATTTCAACCATCAAAGCTTACTCTATTCTTTATTTGGCTTCCAATGAAGTGATTGCTCAACTGTGGTATACGTAAGAAACATCTGAAGAAATTGTTTAAAAATGAATGCCTTGGTGGGGCACCTGGGGGCTCAGTTGATCAAGTGTAAGACACTTGGTTTTGGCTCAGGTCATGATCTCAGGGTTGTGAGATCAAGCCCACGTCGGGCACCGTGCTGGGCATGGAGCCTTCTTAAGATTCTTTCTCCCTGGGCGCCTGGGTGGCTCAGTTGGTTGAGCGACTGCCTTCGGCTCAGGTCATGATCCTGGAGTCCCGGGATCGAGTCCCGCATCGGGCTCCCTGCTTGGCGGGGAGTCTGCTTCTCCCTCTGACCCTCCCCCCTCTCATGTGCTCTCTCTCATTCTCTCTGTCTCAAATAAATAAATAAAATCTTTAAAAAAAAAAAAAGAATATTTAAAAAAAAAAAAAAGATTCTTTCTCCCTCTCCGCCTCCACCCCCTCTCTCCCTCTCTAAAAAAAAAAAAAAAAATAGAGAAAAGAAAAGAAAAAAAAAGAATGCCTTGGCTTCTACCCTAGTGATTCAGGGTGTCCACGGTGAGACCAGGAGTGCATTTTTCACAAACATTCCAGGTGGTGAGGGAAATTTGAGTTTTTTTTTTTTTTTTTTTTTAAAGATTTTATCTATTTGAGAGAGAGAATGAGAGAGAACACATGAGAGGGGATAGGGTCAGAGGGCAAAGCAGACTCCCTGCCGAGCAGGGAGCCCGATGCGGGACTCAATCCAGGGACTCCAGGATCATGACCTGAGCCGAAGGCAGTCGCTTAACCAACTGAGCCACCCAGGCGCCCGAAATTTGAGTTTTTAAGTACCCTAATTTTCCTAGTTACTCTGATTTTCCTTTTTTGTCTTGCGTTTTGAGATCTCACAACCCTTTGGGGTTGGGATTTCTTTTATAAGCCATGCTCTTTGGTTCTCTGCCCTTCTAGAACTGCACTGCGAGTGTATGGCCTGGGCTTATGCAGGCTCAGCAGTAAAGCCAGAAAAACAGAGCTTAAGATCTCATGGCCAGACGCTGTAAGATGGAAAATGCCTCAGGAGAGATGGAAGAGGCTGCTAAATAAAATATGAGTGGTAACATATTATTCTGTTGAAGATAAATTGGGCATATAGTCAAAGACAAACTCAAAGGAGTGACACAAACCTGAAGGAATCATGCCAGAAAGGTGAGATCCCAGAGCAAGCTGAGGCTCGCGGAAAATGCTAAGGGCAAAGCAAGGGCTTTTTGGAAGCTACACAGGGATCAAAAACAATGAAGAAATAAAGGCCAGGAGCGGATGATGTAATGTTGACAGATGACAGGGCAAGCAGCACTGCTTATTTCCTGTTTTTCTTCCCTACTCCAGCAGGGACAAGGATCTCTAAGCTGAAAATTTGCAGAATAAACATGACTTAGAGAAAACATCATCCAAAGATAGGAGAGGGGGTGGGAAAGAGGACCCTACTGGCACAAAGTGAGTGCAACTTTTAAGACCAGATGAGTCACATCACAGGGTAACAAAAATTGGCATTGGAGTCACAAACCTGTTCTTGGTTCTCTTTAAAGAGAAAGAGGCGCCAAATGACTACAGGCAAGAAAATCTCCTGTTTTTTCCCTGAAGTTTGTTTCTAGAAACCACAGATGTTAACCCCCTGCAAAATCCTAGAAGAGATAACAAATCAGACCATTTGGCAAAACTTAGAGAAAAGAGTGGTGGTCACCAGGGTCCAGCACAGGCTCTGCAGAACTACATTATGGACGTCAGCTTCTGTATCCCGAGCATCTGCTCAGTAAGCCACTTTTAAGGAAAGAGGACCCCCACCCTTGGAAAGAGGCCTTTTCAGAAACCCAACCACTTAGATCAGCCTCTAGACCCAGGTGGTTTCTCTTGCTCTCCATTCCTCTTTTACATCATGTAGATTCACATAATTTCTTATGTATTCCATAGATGTTGCCATGGGGACAATGTTCCATCTCCTGCAGATCCTGGCGCTGAGATCTGTCCTGTCTCCTTGATTTGCATCGGGCGTTCAGCTCTGTGTCTCTCTAACTTCAGTTTCCCATTTGACTCCACCTTCTCAAACAGCCTGCCGCTGCCTAACCAGTCCATATTCTGATGTCTCAGCCACCTTTCCCAGCTCAGTTCTTACCATAGTAACTTCTGGGCTCCCACCCGCTGCTCTACCAAATAAACTCCTTGCAAAGTTCCTCAAGTTATTCTGTATCAAAGATTTAAATGATGGCTCACTGGTCCTAAGCTTAGAGGAATGCATAGCTGCCTGGATGATCATGCCCAAGACTATTTTCTTATGGACAGATATCTCTGGTAGATAATTAAAAATTGACTGCCATCTTGGTCAATATTTTTATTAAAATATTAATAAAATATTAATTATGAGTGGAGACATAGAAGGTTGGATTTTCATGTATACTGATCATATAGATCTTGGATGAGAATATATTGGAAGGAGAAACTGAGATTCAAAAATATAGCTAGCAAAGAAGGTAACACTCAATAGAGACAAATGTAAAGTCTGGTCCTTAGGTTAAAAAAAAAAATCAACTGAACGTGCCTGCCTTGAGACCATTGACCACATTAACAAGAGTTAATGTGAAAATCACCTTAATGCTTCCGTTAACTATAAGCTCACTGTGGGTTGCTGATATGATGTGCCTACCAGGAAGCTAATGTCTTTATCAGCTGTGTTAATAAAATATAGACTCAGTATTAAGAGAAGTAATTATCCCACCAGTGAAGGACATGGGGACAAATCCTAATGTCCCAATGATGACACAAACCTGAAGTAATTATATAAGGGCAATTATGTCACAGGATGAGCTGAGGCCTGCAAAAATATACTCTTCTATTTTGTCACATATGCTGCCGGAATTAATTGCAATAGAGGAATGGTAAAAAAAAGAAAAATAATGTGTGGATTTCATCCTGAATATATTTCTTTTGAGGGGACACTGGCAAAGAAACACGTTGGGGCTAGTGCTGTGTTTGCAAGTCATACCCCAGGATTGATATTCAGTCTGTGTGATATTCAGTTAATTAACCTGTGGAAGCAAAGAACTGAGAGACATGATAATGCATCAGATGTTTTGATGGGCTCTCATACAGAAGGAGAATGGGTCTCATTCTCACACGGGTAGATGTGGGACCCAAGGGTAGAAGCTGTCAGGCTCTGTGGTTGTGTCCCAGGCGCCTTGTGAGCTGGTGAGAACTTGGGTGGGCTGCTGGTGAGGCGTTTCCCTTCTTGTGTGTCCCCGCTCCAGTACTCTCTGCTTTGGAGGAATGAGGTCCTGAAGTGACCTGCGAATTGCTCCAGGTATTTCCTTTGTGGGGCTTGCTCAGTGTTGACAGCAGGAGTCCTGTGAGCAGAGCCTGAGGGAGTGCAGAAGGGAGTGGGGGCCCTCTGCAGGCTCAAGGACCTCTTGAAGGCAGTGCCTAGACCCTGGACCACTGGTGCCCACCGGCCTGGAGCTGGGGGACAGGGTCATTGGCTCTCCTCAGGCTCCACTCAGAGGAAGGGCCTGCTAGGAAGCAGTGTGTCCAAGAATGCAAATGATTTCCCGGCAACAGCATCTCCCCTGCTCGGCCAAATGCCTGATGAAAAGGAGACAGGGTGTGTGGGGAGAATAGGAGTAAGAGAGTCGGGGAGCAGAAGGGAGGGAGGGAAAAAAGGCCAGCGCTTGTGCTTACATCGGGCATTTGGCACCTGCTCGCATTTGAGTGCCACCAGTTTCTGAGTCGGTAAGGGTCTAAAGTGAAGGAATGGCCCAACAAAAGGAAAAAAGTGAGTTTGTTATACCATCCAGATCCCTCCTTGATCTTCCCAGCTGGTGATGATGTTACCAGTAAGAGGAGAGGGACCTCTGGGGAAGGAGATGCTGACCACCGGAACTCTGAAGATTTACTTCGGGGCCACGATAGTGTTACCTTAATGCAGAGGTTCTTAAGGCAGGGGGGGAAGGGAGGGGTAAAGCAAGATCATCCCCCCTGGGATATTTGGCAATGTCTGGAGACATTTTTAGTTGTCACATCATGGGGAAGGAGGTCCGCTTGGCATCCAGTGGGCAGAAGCCAGGGATGCTGCTAAAATTCCTATATTGCACAGGACGGCCGCCATAACAAAGAATTGTCCAGCCCAACATATCAGTGGTGCTGAGGTTGGGAAACCATGCGTAAAAGGCATTTAACACTGGAGGCCTCCATGCCCGGGGCCACCCATTGGAGCCAAAAACTTTTCACAGGTTTCTGCTCTTACAGGTGAGGCATTCGAGGCTCAGAGAGTAAAGAGACTTGTCCAGGGACTCTGGCCTTGGATTGAGATGAGTAACAGCCCTGGAGTAAGACAGAATAGTTTTAAATCCCAGTTCAGTAAGTTAATATCTGTGTAGCTTGGGCAAGTTACTTCACCACTTAGAGCCTTTATTTTTTTTTACTTGTTAAATGGGCATCACATAATAGCTCCTTTACAGTATTATTTTAAGGAATATATGAGATAATGCATGTAAAGTGCTTCACATAGCACGTGACATATAATAAATGGCACCTCTAATGAGTAGCAGAGCTAGAGGTAAAATCTTGGTTCCCATGCCCAAGTTCTGTTCTCTTTCCTTTGTATCACTTTAGTGAGTCCCAACCAAGGCTAGCCATCAGTTCTGAGAGGTTTGCAGGGCAGTGGTTGTTGAGTTCTGGTACTTGACCCAAGTGAGCCTGGATTCAGAGTCCAGCTCTGCCACTTTCAAGCTGAGAAATTACTTCATCTCCCTCTAAGACTCAGTTTTCCCATGTATAAAATGGGGGCAATGTTAATACCCACTTTCTAGGCTTGTTGTGAGATTTAAAATGATAATTCATATTAAACACTTTACCCCAAAGTGTAGAATAGAGTAAGAAATCATCGTATATTAGTTGTAGTTAATTTTTGTGGCAGGTTGTCTTTCCCCAAAATGGCCACCATAGTGTCTCTCATTCAACCTGCTTTTCTTCCGGTGCTATGGTAATTCCCCTTCCGCAAGAGGTGGGTCTGTTTTTTCATGAATGTGGGTGGACCTATGGCTCTGCCGGGAGTGATATTTTGTGACTTCTGAGGCTAGGCCATAAGAAAGTGATACAGCTTGGGCTTGCTTCTCTTGGGATGCTCACACTGAAAACCCAGCCTCCATGCTGTCAGGAAGCCCAAGTCACCCCATGGAAAGGGCCACTTGAGGAGGAACTGACAGACTGTGTGAACCCTGCCAGACATCTGCATGAGTCATTGTAGGAGTGGAACCTCCAGTTCTGGTGAAGCTGCCCAGTTTACACTGAATGGAGAGAAATGATCTGGCTTCACTGAACCCTGTCCAAATTACAGATTCATGAACAAAATCAATGATCAGTGCCATTTGAAGCCATTGAATTTGGGGGGGACAGCTTCTTATTCAGCAAGAGTAACTGGAACAATATTATTTTTATTAATTTCCCAAAAAAGAAATTTTCCTTCTGCCCATTTTACCTCTCAGTCTCAACATCAACACCAGGAAGAAAAGTCGATGTAGGAGGAAATGTTGCTGCTTCTCCCCAAATCGGTGTTTCTTCTGGGTATCTGGAGGATGATGACATGGTACCACCCATTGTGACTATGCTATATGGAGAGTGAGGAACCTGAGGGTTTATATGGGGACACAATTGGACAAATCTCTTTTTGGGAACAGATTAATTTCAGGGCCCAATTGTTATCTGATAGCTTGTAGACAAGGGGTTCCTAAGAACACGGACTCATATTATTCTTTCCTTCCTTCTGCTTTGGTTTCCGCTATGGGTGTGGGAATCAGGAACGACCCTTTCATCCATTTGAGTTTATTCAGTCCTCCATGCCTCACTTGTGGTTTCGAAGGAGGTGAGGTGAGGATAGAGGACAAGGTCTGAGGACGAATTGAAGAAGATCTTTGTCCTTCTTAGGAAAGCAAACCAATTTTTTTTATACCAACTATGGTGTGTGCATGTGTGTGTGTGCATGTGTGTGAGATCGAAGGGCAGGGGGCAGTGTTATTGAAATTAGAAGTTCAAGAACTTTCCTGAGCACAGGAGTTGTTGGGAATCTCTTTTTACCCTGGTGGAAAGTTACCCAGCATGACCACTCAGAGCCTCAGGGCTATTAGGCCCGGCGAGATATCTTCTTGAGGGGTGAGGGCCAAGTGAGAACTCTGTGCTTCATTCACCAAGACAAACTAGCCCTTTTTGTGTTTTGCCAGAAGGATGGGATAATAATGAGCCATCTGCTTACTACCCATGGGAGCTCCACTGATGTACTTGTGAAAATGACCCCAGCTTTCTTGGGGCCGGTGTCTAAATCTGGGATCCCAGGTTGGGGGAAGGGCAGACAGTAGTTACTTGTTGGTTTCTGGAAAATTGACATGTTAGAAACACAACTTCCTTCTGCATCAAGTAGAAGACGTTTACAGTTCTGAAAGCCTCATGTGCCTTGTTCTCTGCCTCCTCCAGCTACATGTCTCCTCCTTTCTTGGGGGACCCTCAGAAGAGCTCTGGGTTCCACTGTAGGATGTTCTCAAAAGAATTGGTGGGAAGTGGATTTGATACCCCCTTAGTATGTCCCAGTAACCCTGGCATTGGAGTCCTACTTTGGAAATGGCTGGGAGAAAACATTAGAGTGTGGCTGAAGGGTACTTTTATTTTCAACAGAAAACAACTATGGGCTTCTCAGTGCCTTTCCAGGCTCAGTTGGTATGAAGACTCAGCCTAACACCTTTATAAAGTGGTATTTGAGCAATTTGTAATGAAGAGGCACTTAAGGTGGGAGGTTCTTCCTTGTCTTCCCTACTTAGTTCTGTGTAAAAAAATTTGGCATGTTTCCTAATGATATTAACTTAATAGGGAGTGATTTCTAGCATGTTACACACATGGGTTATGGAAGTCAAGAATCTAGCTTCTACAAGGCATCCAGCGAGGCTGTTTACTGAAAATGGTATGACTGGGTATTTTAAAAGGTGGCTGAATGGTTTGTGAGCTGAATGGGGCAGTGTGATGGGAAAGAGTGGCCTCTCTATTATGTCTCTGGGGGAGGAAGATGGTGCTACGAGAAGCCACTGCGGAGAGACCGGACCAAGAATCACACCAACACGAGTGGGCTTGTTGGCAGAGAAAGTACTTAGAGCGCTCAATGGCATTCAGTGGCTTTACTGGGGGAGGAAGTAGTGCCTGTCCCTCTTTGCTGGGTCATGATGATCTCATTTTTTTTTGGCTTTTCATAGTTGGCTGTGAAAATAGCCTTTCACCTCCAAAGAATCAGTTAAATCAGACAAGGAGTACAGAGAGCAGTGTGAGTCATTTGCTTACTTTTAGACTTCCCAGGGAGCTTGAGGGACAAATTGGTGAGGCCCCACCAGCAGCACTACTTTGTGGATCCCTGGACAGAACCGCTAGTGAAGCAAATACCTTTGAGGAAAGTGAAAGGGAAACAGGACGAGGAGAACCCTTTTCACCCCACCAGCAAGCTGTCCGTCACCGACTGCTCCCTAGTCAGACTGAGCTTGAGCGGTGATGTGGTTTGCTGATGCTTGGCAAAATGCCCTTCCTGGTTGAGGCCCCCCTTCCCTGGTGGTCACAAGGGACTGGACTTTACCAGGGAGTGAGGTTAGACTCCAGCATGACTGGAGGCTCCTTATCTGGCCCCTACCGGGGATCTTGGGGCAGCTCCGGGCTGCCCTCACCATGTGACTGGCGACAGCAGTGACTCAGCTGGAAAGGAAGAAGGAGCTGGTGTCATCAGCTGTTGTTAGGAAAGAACAGAGGAGCCTGGGGGAAACTCTCCAGTCCTGAGAGGACGGGAGGCATGAGGTAGGTTGCCTAGTAACTGTTCCAGCACCTCTCTTCATCCGCCTTTCAGGCTGCTGGCGCCTCTTGTCAGCTCCTACTTCTCATTTTTTCCCTTCAGAGCTGCCCTCCATACACCTTTTAACCAGACTTCACCCGGCTAAAAATGCTCCTGGGGGAGTGGGATGTGGGTCGGGGGTAGCCAGGGCACATTTTCTTCTGGATCATGGAATGTCTTAAGAGAGTTCTGCTCTGGATTGGTCTTCCTGAGGGGAGGACAGTAATAGTTCAGAACTCACACACTACACCCAGATCTGGGTTCAGATCCAGGGCCAACACCTATTAGATGTGCAAGTTTCTTAATTCCTCAGTGTTGTAGTTTTTCTTTCTATAAAACAGGGAGAATAATAGTGTCTACCTCAAGTGAGGCAATGTGAGGATTTAGTGTGGATAGGTAAATAGATAGGAGATAGATAGACAGATAGATAGATATAGAGAAACTTAGAATAGCGCCTCATGTGTAGAAATTCTGCATATTTGTCTATTAATAGTCCTGGAGGATAGCCAGATGCAAAACTTGCTCTCAAGTAGCTGGGGAAGGAGCCCCAGAGCTCTAGTTTCGGAGATCTGGCTCCAGGCCTGGTTCTAACAGTGGCTTGCTGTGGGGTCTTGAGCAAGTAGTAACTTTCTTTGTCTGCCTTCAGGCTCTTCATCTGCAAGATCAGAGGACAGGACTGGAAGGCCCTGAATTTACTCACATTCTTCCTTGCCTTACAACATTGGGACATGGATTGAATTATGAACAACCTCTGTTGCACAGTTATGGGGGAAATTAGAAAATGAGGCAGTGAGAGGAGCTTCTCATTGAGCCCAGAATGATGGTTTGGAGGAGCCATGGGGAGAGTCACTCCCCATAGCCTCAGATAGGAGAACTGTCTAGGTCAGACCAGGTAAGGGGTCAGGCAGCCCTGCTCATGGCTAGATCTCCTCATATTTATTTCTGGTGGTTGCCCTAGGGATTACAATATGTATACCTAACTTTTCACATTGCATTTAAATTTAATATTTGACCATTTCAAGTAGAATGTAGAAACTCACAACTATATATGTTCCTTTACCCTTCCTCCTTTATGTTACATATGTCATAAATGTTACATCTGCATACATTAAGAGCCCCCTACTCTCCAACGATGTTAAAATTTTGGCTTTTAATAGTCATACACATTTTGAAAACCTAAGAGGAAAGAAGTAGTTTATTATGTTTATTCAGATGTTTACCATTTCTGTTGCTCTTCCTTCTCTGAAGTTCTAATTTTCCCTCCGGGATCATTTCCTTCTATCCGAAGAACTTCCTTTAACATTTATTTTAGAGTAGGTCTGTTGGCAATGAAAGCTATTAGTCTTCCTTTATCTGAGAATGTCTTTATTTCGTTCCTGAAGGATATTTTCATAGGATGTAGGATTCTGAGTTGACAGTTCTTCTCTTTCTTGTCTGCATGTTTACTGTCAGAAATCTGCAGTGAAATTTTTATTCTCCTACTTGTAACATGTCATTTTTCTCTGCTTTCAAAATTTCTTTATTTCCTTTGGTTTTTACAGTTTGATTATGATGGTTTCATTTGGATTTGTCCTGTTTGATGCTCCCTGAGCTTCTTGCATCTGTAAATTTATGTCTTTCACTGAATTTGGGAAATTTATTGTCATTATTTCTTCAAAAACTTTTTTCCATACCAATATCTTTTTCTTCTCCTTAAGGGCTCTGAGCACATGTACATTACATCTTTTTATATTGTTCCGCAGGTCCTGAGGCTCTGTTAACTTTTCAGCCTATTTTCTGTCTGTTCTTTTTGTTTTATTTTTTAATTTTTAAAAAATTTTTTGGAGAGAGAGCGTGCGCACGCACACATGTGCAAGCGGGGTGGGGGAGGGGTAGAGGGAGAGAGAGAGAGAATTTTAAGTAGGCTCCACACCCAGCGTGGAGCCCCATGTGGGGCCCAATCTCATGACCCTGAGATCATGACCTGAGCTGAAATAAAGAGCTGGACACTTAACCAACTGAGCCACCCAGGTGCCCCTTTATTTTTTAATTTTTATTTGAGTATAGTTGATGCACAATATTATATTAGTTTCAGGGTACTATGTAGTCATTCAACTTCTCTATATGGTATACTATGCTCACCACAAGTTACCATCTGTTATGATACATTGCTATTATAATATCATTGCCTGTATTCTCTATGCTGTGCCTTTTATTTCTATTATTCATTTCATAATTGGAAGCCTGTATCTCTCCCCACCCATCATCCATTTTGCCCATCCCTCCACCTCCTCTTACAATACAGAGTTTGTTCTCTGTATTTATAGGTCTCATTCTGCTTTTATTTAATTTATTCATTGGCTTTGTTTTTAAAATTCCAAATATAAGTTAAATCGTATGGTATTTGTCTTTTTCAGTCTGATTATTTCACTTAGCATAATACTCTCTAGGTCCATCCATGTTGTTGTACAAACCATAATCTCTTTTTAATGGCTGCATAATATTCCATCATATATACACACACACACACACACACACACACACACACACACCATCTTCTTTATCCATTTGTCTATTGATAAACACTTAAGTTGCTTCCATATCTTAGCTATTATAAATAATGTTGCATTAAACATATGGGTGCATATATCTTCTCAAATTAGTATTTTTTATTTCTTTGAGTTAATACCCACTAGTAGAATTATTAGGTCATATGATATTTCTATTTTTAATGTTTTGAGGAAGCTCCATATTGTTTTCCACAGTGGCTGTACCAATTTACACTCCCACCAGCAATGTACTAGTGTTCTTTTTTCTCCACACCCTCACTAACACTTGTTATTTCTTGTCTTTTTGATTTTAGCCATTCTTCTCACAGGTGTAAGGTAATACCTCATTGTGGTTTTGATTTGCATTTCCCTGATGATGAGTGATGTTGAACATCTTTTCATGTGTCTGTTGGCCTTCTGGATGTCTTCTTTGGAGAAATGTCTATTCAGGTCCTCTGCCCATTCTTTAATTGGATTATTTATTTCTTTGGTATTGAGTTGTGTGAGTTCTTTATGCATCTTCTCCAACCACAAATGGTATGAAACTAAAAATCAGTCACAAGAAAAAAAATTGAAATCACAATCACGTGGCGGTTAAACAACATGATACTAAACAACCAGTGGGTCAATGAAGCAATAAAAAAATAGATCAGAAAATACATGGAGATAAATGAAAATGGAAACGCAATGGTCCAAAATCTTTGGGATGCAGCAAAAGCAGTTCTAAGAGGGAAATATATAGCAATATAGGCCTACTTCAAGAAAAAGAAAAAACTCAAAGAATCTAACCTGAGGGGCGCCTGGGTGGCTCAGTCATTAAGCATCTGCCTTCGGCTCAGGTCATGATCCCGGGGTCCTGGGATCGAGCCCCACATCGGGCTCCCTGCTCAGCGGGAAGCCTGCTTCTCCCTCTCCCACTCCCCCTGCTTGTGTTCCCTCTCTCGCTGTGTCTCTCTCTGTGAAATAAATAAATAAAATCTTAAAAAAAAAAAAAAGAATCTAACCTTACACCTAGAGAAACTAGGAAAAAAGAGCAAAGTATAAGGTGAATAGAAGGAAGGAAATAATACAGATCACAGCAGAAATAAATGACATAGAGCCTACAATAACAGTAGAAAAATCAATGAAACCACAAGCTGGTTATTTGAAAAGATTAACACAACTTAGTTGGAAAAAGAGGAAGGACCCAAATAAATCAGAAATGAAAGGGGAGCAGTAGCAACTGACAACACAGAAATATAAGGGATTATAAGAGAATACTATGAAAATTTATATGCCAACAAACTGGACAACCTAGAAGAAATGAATAAATTCTTAGAAACATAAAATCTTCCAAAACTGAATCAAGAAGAAAGAGAAAATCTGAACAGACCAATTACTAGTAATGAAATTGAACCAGTAATAAAAAAATTACCAAAAAGTAAAAGTTCAGGACCACATGGTAGGATTCACAGGTGAATTCTACCAAACATTTAAAAAAGAACTAATGCCTATTCTTCTCAAACTATTCGAAAAAATAGAAGAGGAAGGAAAGCTGCCAAATACATTCTACAAGGCTAGCATTACCTTGATCCCAAAACCAGACACCATGAAAAAAAAAACAACAACAACAACAAAAAAAACTACAGGCCAATATCCCTGAGGAATATGGATGCAGAAATTCTGAACAAAATATTAGCAAATTGCATTTAACATTAATTAAAAGGATCATTCACCAAGGTTAAGTAGGATTTATTTCAGGGATGAAAGGATGCTTCATTATTCACAAATCAATTGACAACATATCAACAAAACAAAGGACAAAAATCATATGATAATCGCAATATGCACAAAAAGCATTTGACAAAATTCAATATCCATTCATGATAAGAACTCTCACAAAGTAGGTTTAGAAGGAACATACCTCAAATAATAAGACCCACACATTATATCATACTCATTGGTGAAAAACAGAGTTTTTCCTCTAAGATCAGGAACAAGACAAAAATGTCCACTCTCACCACTTTTATTCAACATAGTACTGGCAGTCCGAGCCACAATAATCAGACAAGAAAAAGGAATGTATCCATATTGGTAAAAAAGAAGTTAAACTGTCACTATTTGCAAATGACATAATACTATACCTAGAAAGCCCTAAAGACTCCACCAAAAAAACCTACTAGAATTAGTAATAAAATGAGTTCAATAAAGTTGTAAGATACAAAATTAATACCCAGAAATTGGTAGCATTTATGTCTATTCTTTAGATTAGAGAATTTCTGTCTATATATCCTCAAATTAAGGAATGCTCTTTTTGGTTCTTTTTACTTTTTTGAAGACAGACTCCAATTATTTGAGTCTGTCTGGTGAACTTTTTATTTTGGATAATATATTTCTCATCTAAAATTCCATTTAGTTCTTTTGTTATGGTTTCTCTTTGTTGCGAACTTTTCATTCCTTTCAAGAGCATTCACTTTTGCCTCATGGAGAGTGATTATAATAGATGCTTTAAGGTCTTTGTTTGCTAATTCCAATGTCTAGGTCATCTTAGAATTGGCATCTGTTGATTGTCTCTTCCTTTGAGAATTGGTCAGATTTTCCTGGTTCTTGATATGTTGAGTAATTCTGGATGATATCCAAGACAGTTTGTACATTAAATAGTAAGACTCTGGGTCATGTTAAAATCTTCCAAAGAATGTGGAGCATTTTGTTTTAGCAAGCAATCATGCCAGTTAGGTTTAGACTGCAAGATCTGAGAACGGTGGTTCCATTGCCCATATAGTTTTCAAAGGCTTTGCTGTGCTTTTGTGGGCTGCCCCTTGCATATGGCACTCAGGGGTAGTCTGGGACTTGAGCAGTGATTTATATGATTTAGTTCTCAAAGGCTTTGCTGTACTTCTTAGGATGTATTCCAACATGCACATTTGGCTGTGAGCTCAGGATTTGTGTTGGCTTACCCATAGAAATATATACCCTTCCTTACCTAGCTTCCATTATACTAGCATCTTACATAACCATGGTACATTAATCAGAACTAAGAAATTGACATTGATAAAATACTATTAACTAAGCTGTAGGCTTTATCCTAATTTCCCAGTTTTTCCATTCATGGGGCTGTGGTCATCATTTCACAACTCCGGAAGCTTGTCTACCTGTCAGTTTGGTTTCTTATTTTTCTGTTTCAGGATCCAATCCAGGGTACCACATTACATTTAGTCATCATGTCTTCTTAGTCTCCCCCAAAGCACAACAGTTCCTCAGTCTTTCTTTGCCTTTCATGACTTTGATACTTTTGAAGAGTAGTGGTCAGATATTTTATAAAATGTCCCTCAATTTAGGTTTATCTGGTGTGTTCATTAAGAGGCTGAGGTTGGGCGCCTGGGTGGCTCAGTCGTTAAGCGACTGCCTTCGGCTCAGGTCATGATCCCAGGGTCCTGGGATCGAGCCCCACATCGGGCTCTCTGCTCAGCGAGAAGCCTGCTTCTCCCTCTCCCACTCCCCCTGCTTGTGTTCCCTCTCTCGCTGTGTCTCTCTCTGTCAAATAAATAAAATCTTAAAAAAAAAAAAAAGAGGCTGAGGTTATGGATTTCTGGAAAAATATCACAGAGGGGAAGTACTCTTGTCATCGCCTGATGTCAGTGGGCACATGGTATCAACGTGATTTATCACTGGTGATGTTAACCGTGATCATTTTGTTAACCTTGGTATTTTCCAGGTTTTTCCACAGTAATGTTACTGTTTTTTCTCCTTACATACATAATTCATTAGAACTAGGTCTCTACATCTAGCCTATACTAAAGGGGATGGAGCACCACTTCCTGGAGGGCTGGGTATCAAAGAATTTGTGATCATATGTTAAAACCATCATAACGATTAGAAAATTTGTAGATAAGTATTCTGAACGTATGTTTCCCCTTAAAGTTTGTCCCATTAATTTTAGTATTTATCGATGGATCCTGCTTAGAAACCAAGATCTGGGCATTGGTATGCTGTGGCTGCTGGGCTGTCAGTTTCTAGACTCTCCCAGCAGACAGAGCGAGGAAATACATAGACATACACTCATCAATGTATCCTCATAGCATTTGGTTCAGGTCTCTCCGAAAAGCAGTCTCCTGTGAGGTACCATCATCTCCCTTGTTTTATGGCTGCTCCTGTACACAGCTTACATCCTCTACCACTTCCCAAACTCTTACAGAGTGCAGTTCATGTCTGAGGAATTTATATAACCACTCTGGTGCCTGGCACATAATAGGAACCTGGTCCTGTTCATTGGTTGTATAAATGAGTTGTTTTGATCACAGGCTTCATGCTTCTCTCTCTCTCTCTCTTTAAAGATCTTATTTATTTATTTGAGTGAGAGAGAAAGAGCACGAGAAGGCGGGAGGGTCAGAGGGAGAAGCAGACTCTCTGCTGAGCAGGGAGCCCGATGCCGGGACTTGATCCCCGGACCCTGGGATCATGACCTGAGCCGAAGGCAGTCGCTCAGCCAACTGAGCCACCCAGGCACCCTCTCTCTCTTTTTTTAATGGCAAGAGCCACAGGTGTTGATTTGAGGATTATTATTTAAAGTTATCAGCATCACGTTTTGCCATTTGAGGGGCGATCCACTCGTGTGGAACTCGTCGGTCCTTTGCAATGCTGGAAGCGGGAAAGGCTCCTACACTGTTATTGAAACAGCTGCTGTTCCAAGAACTCTGACTGGTTGCCTGGCAGGGGACAAGCTGTGCTCCGGTTTGGAGTTCCCATATTTAGCTCTCCCACAGATGCCCGAGGCTGGTACTTTATCTGCCCTGCCCCCAGCGGGCCTGGTCCCACCGCCTCAGTCCTGCTTCATCAGTCGCTGTCAAACCCGTGAGAACCAGTATTTAGTGCGTTCACCAGCCTGCTCCTTCAGTGCTCCGTGAAGCCAGGGGCTGTGGTCATCCTTTCACAACTCTGAAGCTTGTCTACCTGTCTGCTTGGTTTCTTATTTGCAAGCCTAACTGTTTTTAGCTTCTGGCTATCTCTAAGGCCTTCTGGGTAGGAATCTAGACTGTCTCTGTTTCTGGTTGTTTCTGATTCCTCTCCTGGGCACTGACACCTCCTCTTGCCCACTCCTTACCTTGCTCTGGTGTTAGGAGGGCAGGCTGTCAGTAGGCAAATGCTCAGCCAGCGCCCGGGAACCACTGGAGCGGGTGTGGGTGGGGTGTAGGTGGGGGCTTGGCTTGCTGCGGAAGGGTGCAGCTGGGGCTGCCAGGGCCCAGACAGTGGCTCTCCGCTCTTGCTGGACTGTCTTCTCCCTACTGAGAGGCCAAGTAGCATGAGGTTCCCCAGTCCCTGCGTTGGGCGCCAGAGCCTGGAGCCCAGAGTCAACTCTTGTCTGATCTGCCTGCACCTGGCTCAGCAGCTGACAGGGAGCCAGGCGGGCGCCGTGGCTCCTTGCGGGATCGGCGGCTCAGAGTCACATGGGCTGCTGTGAACTGCGACCTGGTATTTACTTTGGCTGTTTGCTAGAGGGATGCCTGTGGGAAGCCAAAGCAAATTTTCCAGGGAGGCAGCGGGGGAACTGAGAGTAAGAATGGGCCTAGGGAGACGGGGGGTCAGGCTGGACTGGGAGAGGGAGGAGCATGAGCATCTTCCCAGGACCTCGGGGCCAGCAGGAGCTGAGAGGCCTGCCCAGAGCATCAGCAGAGACACAGCATCTTTGTTCTCACGTCTGTGCACACACTGTCTCATGTCTCTCTCTCAGAGGACTGCAAGACAGAGTGACAGAGAGCAGCACCCTCTTCATACCCTGAAAGTCACCAATGGAAGCCGGAGGGACTCTTTGGACGATTACCTGCCCCTCTAAGGCACACAGCTGATAGGTCCCTGGACCTTGTGGCACAGCTGGCCTTCTCCACACCCATCCCAGGGCTGTTTCCTGGGCAATCCCTTAGGAGCTCTGCGAAGGACTGCTCTGCACCAGCTTCTGGCACACCCCGGGCCTCCTGGTCCCTCCGGCCCTGCCCATCTGTTTTGTCCCAGCTGATGGGAGGGGCAGTGCTCTGTGTCTGAGTACTTAGCTCATTTTAATGGCTCCAGACTGGCTTCCTTCTCCCCTCCGTTAGGTCATTCCATAGTATTAATTTCCTTTGTAGTATTTTCTCCCTGCATCTGGTTCACAGGCCCTTGTCCTGAGAACACAGACAGGGAGCATCATACCTCCACTCAGATTTAGCAAACTCCTTCATGCTGGCAGGACGTGATTTCCTAAGGCGAGTTAACTTTAGAAGTTTCCAAGAAATAGGGGAACGTAGCAACCACTGGGAAATTGTCTGATGGCCCTGGTGGCAAGACAGGATGATCCTGGATTCAGGAGGAAAAAATATAGCAATACATCAGAAAGCATCTCATAGTGAACCTTCTAGAAGAGACAGATGTATTCCAGCAAATGCCAAACCTTAAAAACACCACAGATGGTATTTTTAGGTGGACAGACATGCATCTTTAGTTTTCTTGAGTAGTAGCCATTGAACCTAATTTATTTTTTCTTTTTTCGGGAAGCTAAGTATCACCGGCTGCTAATACCGTGGTGTGGTCATAGTATTTTGAGATGTGTGGCACTAACTCACCCCTGACCCTGAATGGTTCTGAACTACTGAGCCTCTGGAGTTCTTGTCTTTTTTCTTTTTTTCCCTACTTTTTCCCTTCTGTTTTATTTACTGTTAAGCTGTATGTCATAAAAATGATTAGTTAACAAGCCTAAGGAATGCACACATACACATTAGAATTAATAAACAAGTTCAGCAAAGTCAGAGGAGACAAAAATCAATTGTATTTCTATATATGAACAATGAACAGTAGAAAAATAAAACAGTTCCATTCACATTATCATTAAAAAGATTAGGAATAAATTTGGGGCACCTGAGTGGCTCAGTCAGTTAAGCGTCTGCCTTTGGCTCAGGTCTTGATCTCAGGGTCCTGGGATCGAGCCCTGCATCGGGCTCCCTGCTCAGTGGGGAGCCTGTTTCTCCCTCTCCCTCTGCCTGCCACTTCCCCTGCTCATGCTCTCTGTCAAATAAATAAAATCTTTAAAAAAAAAGATTAGGAATAAATTTAACAAAAGTGCGAGACTGTACGCTGAAAATTACAAAATGCTTCTGTGGGAAATTAGAGGTCTAAATAAATGGAAATATATTTCATGTTTATGGATTGGAAGACTCAATATTGTTAAGATGGCAGTTTTCTCCAAGTTGGTCTATAATTCCTACAAAAATTCCAGCCTTTTTTTTTTAATATAGAAAGTAGCAGGCTATTCCTAAAATTGATATGGAAAGCAAAAACTTAGAATAACCTATTTTGTGAAGAAAAAATAAAGAACAAAGTTGGAGGATTTTCACTTCCCAATTTCAAAATGTACTGTAAAGCTACAATTATTAAGACAGTGTAATACAGCATATGGATACGCATATAACTCAATTAGAACCGGACTGGGAGTCCATTAATAAACCCTTATACTTAAAGTCAGTTGATTTTGATAAAGGCATAAGGCAATTCAGTGGGGGAAAGAAGATACATGAATTGTCACTAAGGACGTCATTAGTCATGAGGGAAATGCTAATTCAAAGCCTCACGAGATGCCATTTTGCCCCATTAGAATGGGTATAATCAGAAGACAGCTGATGACAAATGCTGGCTAAGACGTGGGGACATGGGAGCCCTGCTACAGTGCTGTTCACATGCAACACGGCCCAGCCACTTTGGAAAACAGTTTGACACTTTCTTAAAAAGTTAAACATAAGTTTACCATACAGCATAGCAATTCTACTACTAGGTCTCCCCACGAGAGGAATGGAAACATATGTCCACACAAAGAATCGCACACAAATGTTCACAGCAGCATTATCCATACGCCAAACGCTGGAAATAATCCCTATGTCCATCAGCTGGTGAGTAGATAAGAAAAGGTGCTGCATCCATACAGTGGAATATTATTCAGTTATAAAAGGGAGAGGGGCGCCTGGGTGGCTCAGTCGTTAAGCGTCTGCCTTCGGCTCGGGTCATGATCCCAGGGTCCTGGGATCGAGCCCCGCATCGGGCTCCCTGCTCCGCGGGAAGCCTGCTTCTCCCTTTCCCACTCCCCTGCTTGTGTTCCCTCTCCCGCTGTGTCTCTCTCTGTCAAATAAATAAATAAAATTAAATTAAATAAAAATAAAATAAAAGGGAGAGAAGTCCTGACACAGGCTACCACACGGATGAACCTCATGGTCTTTACGCTACGTGTAAGAGGCCAGACACAACTATGCATCGTATGACTGCATTTATATGTACTGTCTAGTCAAGGCAGATGTGGGGATAGAAAGTAGACACGGGGTTGGCTGGGGATGGAAAGGGATTAACTGCACATGAGAGTGAGGGATTTTGTTGAGATGATGAAACTGTTCTAAAAGTGGATGACGGTGATGGCACATCTCTGCAGACTTATGTAAAGTACTTGGACTTCAGTCATCTATTGAATTGTCAGCTCTTCTATCACAAGGAGTGTCTGGGAGGGCAGGGTGCTGTTTTATTCGTCTTCTTATCTTCCCTTCTGGAGCACAGTAGGTCTCATTAGAGAGTCTGACTAGAAGAAAGGTGTGAATGAACAATGCGACCACTAGTTAGGTTGCTGGAGGTAACGTTCTCGTTCTTTCTCGGCTCCTGCACTGTTAGGGATGGCTGGAGTTCCCAGTGCCACACCTCTACCAGCTCTCCTGACCTCCGTCCTCCAGACTGTTAGGGAGCTGGTGATTATCCCACAAAGTACTGACTGCAAGTCCTTCTGCCATGCTGCTGCTTGGTACGTGCTGGTCAGGAGGGCAGAATTCCTGTCCTGCCATCCCCTGGTCCCTCAGAGGGAGCAGCAAGATCATCTCATAGGACCTTATGCTCTGCGGCATGACTCTGCTCATAACCCTGAAGGTGTCAAGTCACGGGGAAGGCAGAGCCAGAGAGAGAGGGCTTCAGATGGTGCTTCCCACAGAGGCCAATGGCTGAGAGGTACACCAGCCAGGTGTAAGTGAGGGAGCCAAGCCAGGGGCCTGCAAAGCTGGGTCTTTGGAGCGAAAGGCCGGATGTTTCAGTCTCTGCAAACCAGACTGTTTCATTTCTTGTACTCTCTATTTATTTTTCCCCTCCATTACTCATTCCCTCCGTTTGGTAAAGACCACACATTTCCAAAATGTGGCAAATGTTCTTGATCTACAGAAATAAGATGTTGCCCTTTTTATAAACAGGGAGGAGAAAAAAACAAAACAGATTGCATTAAAATAGATGTTTAAAAACCTCTGTCCTTTTTTTCTTTCATACCACAGAAACCACCTAGGCTAACCCTGTGTATTTTATTTTATTTTATTTTACTTTTTAAAGATTTTATTTATGTATTTGACAGAGCGAGACAGCGAGAGAGGGAACACAAGCAGGGGGAGTGGGAGAAGGAGAAGCAGACTTCCCACGGAGCAGGGAGCCCAATGCGGGGCTCGATCCCAGGACCCTGGGATCATGACCTGAGCCGAAGGCAGTCGCTTAACCAACTGAGCCGCCCAGGCGCCCCAACCCTGTGTATTTTACAGATAAGGGAATTGAGAGCCAGAAAGGGTAAAACAAACCAAACCAAACCAAACCCCCCAAAACCCTCACCCGGATTGGCATGGTTTGAAAGTGGCACAGGCAAGAAGATTCCAGCTCAGTTCAGACACTACAGAGGTCAGCCAGCTCCAGTCACCAGAGCCAACACCAGGTGGGAAGGGCGGGCCAGAAGGCAAAGTGGAATAACTTGATTTCTATATCTGGGTAAAAATAATTCCTCAATTTGCAGACACCTAGGAGATCACGGGCTTGAGGGTAAAAATAAAACTTGTTTTCTGACAGTACAAATCTTGTCAGACTCCTCTAATTTCTCCTTGCCTCGGGAGCTGGACTTGGTTGTTCAGGAGGAAACAGACTGCTGGGTGGGGTCTCTCCTGCTCTGGGCAGGGCCTCTCGGCTGGTGGAGATCCCTTGTGGTCTTTGGCCCCGTGTCTCTGGAATCTGCTGCCATGTTGGATGGAGCTTCCCCAGCCTCTGCCATCCCAGGAGGGGAGTTCTGTCCAAAGGGGATATGGCCACAGGGAAATGAGGGTAGAAGATGTCAAGAAGTTGTGTCTGAAGCAAGTTGCAGTTGCTCTTTATTCCCTTTTATTTAATGCCAGGTATTCCCCACATCATTTCAGCCCCTCCCTCAAGGTAGGATCGTTCAATCCTTCAAACTAGTCTCAAAACCCTCAAGCTGGTGTCTCACTTGGTGATAGGGACAGACCGCAGGTGGCTTTGCAACAACACGGTCTGCTGATGAGCTGTGAGTCTGCAACAATTGACCCTGCATTCCGGTTCTGAGGGTAGGGAACGTTCTGACCCAGTTTTTGTTTCGCCAAGGGCAGAAATCAAGAGCCACGGTGACAGCTACTCTCCATCATCTTCTACCTTATTTGGATGCACACGGACACGGTTTCCCCTCATTTTTCATTTAAAAACTGTGTGGGTGTGTGAGTTGTATCAAGAGAGCAAGCTCTCGTGATTTCTAAACAAAAGGATTGTTAACAAGAGATTTTCAGGGAGTCTATGTTTTCTGTGTCGCAGCAGATATGTGGCTCAGCTCTTGGAAGGGCTTCAGAGAGTCTTTGGCAGCATGTGCCGCTTCTGTCTGCTTTCCAGGAGGAGGAAAGAATCCTCTACTCTGGTGTCACGGGGTCTCAAGCCCACGTCGTGCACGTCGCGCAGGTGGCCCTCCTGTGTGGGACTGGCGAGCTGGGGGAGACCAGCGAGGGAGGGCAAGTTGAGGAATGCTGCTGTGAGTCCTCTCGGGATATCCCTGGGAAAGCTAGGGGGCAGCATTTAATTTTTCGTTCCTCATTCCCTTTCGTTGACTCCTCTGTCTCCTTCACCAAATTTGCACCCTCACAGTGACACATCTGCCCCACTTCTCCAATTCCATGTTTCCGTCCCGTTAGACCTCATTACTACCAACAGTGTCCTTGCTGGCCTTCTTGCAAGGCTGGCCTCTCTGCTCTCTAGCTCATTTTCTAAAACAGGACTTCTAGCATGTCACATGGCCTGGCCCAAGCACTGGCCTGGTCTCCCATGGTCATCATCGAGCCCAGACTCTTCCGCATGGCCCTCAGGTGCTTCTGAGGTCTGGCCCCAGCCCCACCGATCTGGGCATTTTTTTCTTGCTCCCCAGGCCATGCCATGCTTCCCCTGGGCAGGGCTGTCTGTCCCTCTAGGGGCCAGGGCCATGCTCCCCTTTACTTGTGCTGTTGCTTCCCCTAGGATGTCCTCTCCTCTTCACACTTAACTTACTCTGGCCTTTAGGCCCAGATGCTACTCCTGATGGAAGCTTTGTCAAACAGTCTGGTGGTCGTGGGGAAGATGGTGGTTCTAACAGCAACAGTGGTAGATGGTTAAGCACCGACTGTGTCAGCCAGTATGGGGTAGTGGGTAAGACGGCTTCTAGCTGTCTGTCTGCATACTAATTCTGGTTCTGTCACCTATCAGCTACTGACTATTGGGCAAGCGATTTACACCTTAGTGACTCAGTTTCCAACATATATAATGGGGATGATAATAGTACCTACCTCATAGAGTTAATCTATGTAACAGTACCTGGTATATAATAAATATTATAAGAATGTTATCACTGTATAGTCATTTATGTATATTTTCTGTAATCTTTAAAACAGCCCATGAAGGTGAATGTCCTTCTTCCCATTTTACATATAAGGAAAGTAGGGCTCAGAAAGATGAAGTAACTGTCCAATGTCACTCAGCTAATATGCAGTGGAAATGGAATTTTGACTCTGGTCTCACTGACCAATACCTACTTCAATTTCTATGTACTTAAGGCTGTTGCCATGAAGTTTAATGTTCGAACATCTTCTGACTCTTCTCAGCACGTGTGCTTGTTTATCTGCTCAGATTGTTAAGCCACTTGAGGGCAAGATGATTTCCTACACAGGGTGTAGTTGTGCAGTGACTGATGGAAAGGTATCAAGGACACAGTACACTCTCTGTGAATAAAGGACACAAACGATAAATGGTGGGCAGACAGCTGTGCATAGCTAGAGACGCAGCAGGATTCTCTCACTGGAAGGTCTGGGTCCTCTGCCTTCCAGTCCCCATGGAGCTGCCCAACAATCAGTGAGTGTACCCGGCCAGGGAGAGAATTCTGTCAGGTCCTCTGAAATGTCCTTGCTGCCAGGGTCATGCAGTTGCTTGGGGCTGGCTCTGCTCGTCAACCAAAGGCCACGGCTCCTCTCCAGGCAACCCATTCCATACAGCTCTTTCCTTCTGGGTCGGCTACCTGCTCCTTCTCCTCAGTCCTCTGGGTCTCGCCATACCAGCCTTGGGTACTGCCCTGCCCCTGGAGGCTCCCTACTCCTGCCACGCTGCTGCAAGTCGTTCCTTTGTGAGACCCTCCTTGAGGTAGCCTAATCTGAGTGTGCCCTCCTGATAGGACCTGAGTCCCACAGGCCTCATAAGCTCCCTCCCTCCCTCAAAACTTCCATTTATGTTCATGGGCCAGGGCTGGGTCACACGGTCACCTCCAGCGATAAGGGAGGCCGGGGGAGCAAGGACTTAACTCTTGCAACCTCTGTAAGGGAAGACAGCAAAGACGAAGGGTGTTGGGAACCAAAATACCTGCCACAAACAATAAAGACGTGCAAAGAATTTAAACAGAGCCATCCAGGCCTGAGACAGACTCCCTGAGCGCCAGCTGCCTGTTGGCTCAGCACTGCCCTCTTACCATCGGGAGGCCGAGCAAACCGGGCACACCAGCAGGGTCAGAGCTCCAGGTCACCTGATCGGAGCCCGTCCTCTGACTGAAGCCTGTTTGTGACAGTCCTGCTATTTGGCCATCCAGACTCAACTTGAAACTGACAGGGACAGGAAGCTCACTACCCCAGAGCACAAATCATTAAAAAATGCTTCCTCACAGGGAGCTCAAATATTACCCCCTGCTCTGTTCTGCCCTGCAGTGGGCATGGACAGGTCCCTTGTCCTCAAGCCACCACGAACACGTGGGAAGGCCTGGCCTCCCCTGCCTAGGCCTTTTCTTTTCCAGGTCCTGCATCCTCAGTTCCTGTGGTTTCCTCTTATTCCTGCGATACAAAGCTGTTTGCAAATGAGCCTCAGGGTGGTTTCCCTCCCCACTTGAAAGACAAATTTAAATAATTTCCTCCTATGTATGTCAGATTCAGAATCCAGAATGCCCTTGTTATTCCTAGCTCCATTGCTATCCCCTGCCATCATCTGCTTCGGGCCTAACGAGAGTCACATAGAACGTGAAGCAGAAAGGGCAGTTTTTTCTGTCCGAAGCACTCCACACCTCCTTCCCCAGCTGCCTGCCTGTGTGCCCTGGGCGGTGACTGAGTGACCTTCTGATCTAACATGCTCTTACACGCTCCTATTAAGGCTACTTGATAGGAAGTACCCAATTAATAGTGTGCATGCCAGAATGGTGTTAATTAGTAATAGGAGTATTGCAGCGTGTCCTCCGGTCTTTTTGCTCAAATACATTAATAATACCTCACAGTGGCAAATTAGATGTAAATTCTTCATGAATATCTCCTGATATGCTACAGGTCTAGGGAATCATTTTAAGATGGCAACTGACATTCTCATTAGAGGCGTGAAGTTTCTGAGTGGGTCCTACACACAGGGTGGACCAATGGAAGGAATGTTACCTCGAGGACCAGGTCTATAGGAGGAGAGAGTGAGTAGTGAAGGAGGAAGTTGAATTAGAAAGAGCCTAAAGTAAGGATCAAGCCAAAGGGATGGGGTAGACGTGTTGGTACCTGGGCAGAGAAGTAGCCAGGGAACCGGGGGGTGGGGTGGTTGTGGCATAGAGCTGGGGGTAGGGGGCTGCCCAGCTCAGGAAATAAGTCCCTGAACTCTGGGTCTGAGGATGGGTTTTTCTTCATGCTGAGCATGAAGCGTCTTACCTGAGCAGGTTGCTTCATGAAGGAACACCATGGACTCTGCTCAGCCTGGACTCAGATACTGTCAGCATTTGGATATGATCTTGAGGAACTCAAGTCCAACTGCTTTGATTTGTAGACATGGCAACAGAAGCCAAGAAAGGCTAAGTGATGTGTGCAAGGCACACAGCTAACAAGTAAGGGAGCCAGACTTGAGGGCAGGTTTTCTGATTCTGCATCTGGTGCTCTCTCCATTGCATAAAGCTGCTCCATTGTTATTTTGTTGTATAATTTACTGAGGAACTGTTTTAGGTCATTCATTCATTCATTCTATAAACATTGACTATGTACCAGACATTGTGCTAGGAACCCTCCTTCCCCCACCCCAAGTTATCCACAGTGTTATAGGAAAGGTGGATTGACTAAATAGTTGCAAGTAAATGCAGTATGAGCCATGCTAGGGTCAGTTGTGGGTGTGCTGTGGGCAAAGGGGAGGGACCTGGGGTGAGGGATGGCTTCATGAGAAGGGCCAATAAAAACATGTCATTTTTATAATTATGAAGCTTGCATCCAATTCCATCTATGCCAAGCACTGGAAATAGCCCATCATCCAAAGTACGGGAAGCTAGGAGGGGGAGTCTAGCAGGCTGATGGAGACCACGATGGATGGGCTTTGATCCAGATACACCTGTTTTCAGACTTTGTCTCCACCATGTCCTCTGAAGGTGACCTCGGCAGTAACATTTCCTCATTGATACGGGGGAGCTAATGACCGCATTGAGTTGTTGGGAGCATGAAACGAGAGAATGTGGGAAATGAATTTAGCACGGGGCCTGGCACACAGTAAACAGTCATTACAGGCTTTGCATCACGCTTGGCCCATGTGAATTCCAGGTTATGTGATTCCAGCTGATGATGTGGCTGGTGGTGTAAATGATTACTTTGCCCCAGATGGCAGCCAGCCCTCCATTGGAAGCGGTCAGAGCCCCTTCTCTGAATTCACAGAATCCGAGAGCATTAGCCTACAGCCTCCCTGAGAAAAGCCTGCTGTTGGGAGAACAGCTGCTTCAAAAAAAAAAAAAAAAAAAAAATCCAATGTGCTTTCTCTCTCACTCTGGGTCTGCAGTGTTAATTAGGAAGACTGCATGCGTGAACACTTGGCTTTTCTTTTTTCTAATCTCTCAAAAAAGCTCTTTTGATCAGCACCATGAGTAGACGTGCAAGGTCTCGAGTCTTGCAAAGACTATGTTAAGAATATGCAGGAGGTGCCGCCTCCTTCGACACCTGCCTCTGCACACCCCGAGAGGGAGTTTCGGAGCTTGTTGTCTTCTGGTCCCGGCTCCCAGGTGGCCTGCACGACTGTTCCTTCCACTTAGAATGGCTTTCTTACTTCCTGCTCCCACCTGAGCCCAGGCCTAAAGAGTCTGTGAAAAATTGGAAAGGACAGGCCTCACTGGCCCTCTCTGAATCACCGGTAAGCAGTGATAGGACAGGACTGACTGCATCCGGATCCATGGTGGCCTGCGCTCACATGGGGGGCCTGGCATTTCCCCCCCACTCCTGGGCACTGCCCTTGAGACTGACCACGTGGGGGGCCTTCCCATGGGAGAGGGGAGGTGGGGAGGTGGGGAGGTGGCTGTGGGACAGAGACCAGGCAGCTAAGTGGTGTAAAGGAATGTGGTGTCAGGGTTGCAAACTCTCATCTTCTTTCCTCATCCCCATCCCATTACACCAACCACCTTTTGTGACTATAGGACTCAAGCCAGGATGCACGTAGCTGGTCCTTAGCGTTCCCTCGTGCCACCCCAAAGCAAGACTGAATGTGTTCTTGCATCTCTTAAAAAGGAAACTCACTCCACAAGGGGTTAGTGGAAATGTAGACTTAACTAATGGTTTATAGTGGGCCAGAGAGGGTCTACATTGCTTAGCACACAGAATTTCATAAAGAGAGACAGAGAGGAGGAAAGAAGGGGAAGGGAGAAGGGGAGGGAAGGAGAGAGAGAGAAACCTCCATTAGGGTCTTGCTTTTGCCAAGTCTTATCTGTCAGTGTTTGGCCACAGAATCTCCCTCCCTCTCCAGTCCTTCTGCACGAAGCGTTCATCCTCCCTAAGTCCCATCTCTAACACTTCATGGACTACTTCTCTCTTTCTTCTGATTTGGGCATTTGGCTCAGGCCCTGTTCCTTCAGCTGATGTCTTCTCTCTCATCACTAGCTCAATAACATTATCCTCCCCCCTCCTCGGAGCCACTCCAAAGCAGTGGGGACCACACAGAAGCAACATTTCTTGTCACCAACAAAATGAAACTTGTCAGAGTTTCAAACAGCACAGAAGCATGTGAAGTAGAAAGGGAATGACCCCACTTCACCTTCCCCCCAGACCTCAGTCCCACACTTGCTTTCTCCGGGGTCCTCCGGTTCCCTCCCCCACCCTCTGAATTCCTGCCAGGGTGACTTGCTGAGGACTCAGGACGCTCTTCTTTTCAAGGCACACGAGTATTTCCATTTCCTAGGATCCAGGAGGTATTCATGGTGGCATCTGGATTGATTTTTTGTTAGAAATTTTGGAGAGGCCCCTCGGCACATAGAGGAAAATCACCAGAAGGGACTCTAACCTGCCTTCCAAATAAATATAGAGTGACAATCTCACAAATGTAATGGAACTAATCATAGCAAATTAGCTTTCCTGGTACAAAACATTCTTTCAAAATGTGCTAGAGGCCTTGTGCTGTACAGACTCTCCCTTGTAGTGAAGCAAAAGACGTGGCTTACCTACTCCATTCTCCCCGCGTCTGGCTCAGGGGCCCGTGTAGCTTGTCTCCCTAATGGGATCAGGTATTAATCTTGCTGGGGGCAGGTATTAATGAGACCATCACATCGAGGGAAAACACGCGTGCCTTCCCACTCAGCAGAGCACGGGCAAAGATGGTCCCCGTGCCAGCCTTATGTACCTGTCACCCTCACGTCTGGAGTCAGTGCTGCGAACCATTACCGAACCCTCTCAGAGCTGTGCAGGCAGTTTGGGCAGGAGTATGAGAAGTGGGGTCAAGTCTGCCAATGGCAGAAATCCAACACATTCCCATGTTGGGGTCTGTCGGCGATACACAATGCATTAACCTTCAGCCAGGAAAATAAAATGCTTGAAGCAGTCCGTGGAAATTTAATTGAAACAAAGGGTGTTGACTGAAATTTTCAAGTTATATTTTGCTTTCCTTTGCAGAAACTGCAGATCTGGTTTTTCATCGATCTGACAGGAACAAAGCATATGACTCACTTATTTCAGGGGTTTACTTACAGTATATATACAAATTTATACTCTAATTCTACATATTTATATAATACATATAAAATGACATAGGTCTCTATAATATATGGCCGATACATGCCTGTCTTTATAATATATATATGAGACTGCTGCATAATGCATATATATGTATGTATATATATACGTGTGTGTATAAAATGTCAGTGACACTTTGCATTAAAAATATCCACCCCCTTATTATGCTAAGTGAAATAAGTCAATCAGAGAAAGACAAGTATCATATGATCTCACTGATACGAGGAATTTGAGAAACAAGAGAGAGGATCATAGGGGAAGGGAGGGAAAAATGAAACAAGATGAAACCAGAGAGGGAGACAAACCATAAGAGACTTTTACTCTCAGGAAACAGACTGAGGGTTGCTGGAGTGGTGGGGGGTAGGAGGGATGGGGGAGGCTGGGTGATAGACTTTGGGAAGGGTATGTGCTATGGTGATCGCTGTGAATTGTGTAAGAATGACGAGTAACAGACCTGTACCCCTGAAACAAATAATACATTATATGTTAATCAAAAAAAAATCCACCCTTTCCCCAGCTATCTATAGATGTTTAACAGCATGTGTCATGGGACAATAAATATGAAAGTTGGCAGACGAAGGATCAACCCTAAATTGCAGTTGCTTGGGGAAGAGGACAGAAGTATTGATTTCATGAAGTTTCACCTGATTACAGCTAAGCAGCATATCTCCAACTGCCCTTTCCCCAGGTGGCATTCTGAATTCCTCTTGTTACAGCTGTGCAGGGCTGCATGTCCACGCCCAATGAAATGGAACACTGAAGGCCTGACACCTGGGCTTTGCTCCCACCCACCTCTCCACGGTGCAGGCAAGCATGTCCATGAACCCAACCCAGCCACCTGAGCAAAGCGCCTCAGGCCAAAAAGGGGGTCTCTGGTGGAGATTTGTGATGGAGGTGATGCAGGGCAGGGACTGGTGAGGCCTCCCTTTGTCTACGCTGCTGCAAAACAGGGTGGCTCTCCCCACGTGACTCCCCTTCTTTAAGGCTGCTTCTCCTCGTGGGGTTAATTACACCAACCTGAATCTCAGGGAGGGTGAGTTAATTGCCAAACACTTACAACTATCAGGAGCCCACGAGGTGCTTCACCACCATAAAGCATTACACCTAATTATTGTTCATAATCATAAAGGTTCAGAAGTGCCAAGGGCTCCCATGGCAACCTTAACTCCTCTCTCTCTCTCTCACACATACACACAGTAAGAGACTTTTTCATTACAGTATTAAATGCAGCTCATAAACCCGCCATATTATTGGGCAAATATTTATTTTTAAAGCTGAGAATAAGTAGGTAGTTCTGGGGTAATGACTCTTCTTCTAAATAATCCCGACAGTCCCAGTCCTCAGTGCGATGACATGCACAAGGCACCCAGAATATCAGCCAGTGCACCTTGCTTCATCTGCAGCAGCAAAAACTTTATTAGATAGGTGTCATGAGGAAGGACATGGAGTGTGACTTTAGTTTTATGGTATTTCAGTAAGAGTAGCCCAGACTGACTGAGAGTATCTTATAAATATTGCAGGGGCGCCTGGGTGGCTCAGTTGGTTAAGCATCTGCCTTCGGCTCAGGTCATGATCTCAGGGTCCTGGGATCGAGTCCTGCATCGGGCTCCCTGCTCAGCGGGGAGCCTGCTTCTCCCTCTGCCTCTGCCTCTCCCCCCTGCTCATGCTTGCTCTGTCTCTCTCTCAAATAAATAAGATCTTTAAAAAAAACAAACAAACCCATCCCTCCCTCTAAAACCCCAAATATTTACTGGGCATTTTCATATGCCAAACTCTGTACTGGGTTCTGAATTATAAGAACGCACAAGACAGACATGGTCTGTGGGCTGGTGACAGACTATTACAGTACAGTTGGTAGGCATCACGGTAGGGGAGGTGGGAGCACAGACCACTTTTGAAGAGAAAAAGAGGTCCTGAGCTACCTACAGGGGTGAGAGGTCAAACTCTATGTAGAAAGGGAGACAAGCCATTCAAATTTGGTGTTCATCTTAAACAGAATCAGTCAACTTTGGTGAAATCTCACGGAGTTCTTTAAACCATAGCGCTAGTCCCCGGATACGCACCTATCCCGTTTCTGAACCTAAGACCGCTGAGTTATGCTAACTGCAGCAAAAGCTTTGTCTGCTCTATGTCATAGGCTCTCAGGCCTCAGATGGGGCAACATACTGGCAGCCAGAAGTGCAAACACAGGACAGAGCCTGGAGCTGCACAAAGACTAGGAAGTCTGTTTCACTCCACAGATCTCTCCAAGGAACAGAACAAACTGCAGAGTAGGATAAAGATGATTGATATTTAAAGGCAGATTTCAATTTAATATTTCTGAAGGGCCTCAAAGACATACACAAAATATTTGAAACACCTAATAAAAAATCCATGATAAATCTTCCTGCTCCATCTCTCACCTCACATCACAATGCTTTGTCCATTTCCCTTCCAGGGAATATCTGAAGTTTAAAAATGAAGCTGAAACCAGCATTGCTAGCAATGCTATGATGCTGGTACACAGAGTCATTTTTCTTCCAAAGCAAGCAGGAGTCATCTTTTTTGTATGCTCTTGACACTCACCTACCAAACCTTAGGGAGATTCCTCAACCATGCTACCCTGACCTTTATCATTTAATGTATCTAAGGAATGTTTTGTTGTTTATATTAAGTTTCAGTAGGCCGGGAGCATTTTCTCCTCTTTACTCAGAGTACTCTGTAAAATCAGAATGTACATCTCAGTAGCAACTGAGAAAAGATGAGAGTGACTAATAGATCTAAAGCAAAATAGTGTTGAATCAAGATTTATAACTCACATAAATTAAATTACTCATTAACTGCTTGATCTGAAGAACCGTGATATTGCTCCATATTTTAAGCATCTCTTAAATAAGATTAATTTTTAGGATGACAGGTAATGCCACTCACAAGGGGAAAATAACAATTTACTCATCATCCTTGATTACTTATTAAAAAGCATTTCATTGCAGTTTAATCTGGTGAGCCAGAATCTTCACCCAGAGATCAGTTATCACCATCCTGGTGTGAAACTCATTAACTGGGGGAAATGCAGAAGAAGCAAAGACAATGGAGGGGACCAGATCTACAGGAGACCCATGGGCTTTATGTAGGCCTGTCTGTGGATCCACTCTCTGGGCTGCATGAGGAGCCTGCACAGGGGACAAGGCAGCTTTTTTACAATGTATTTAAGCAACAGCAGTGTCCTTTGTGATCTTGACTTCAATTTAAATCGTATTTATTTTCTGATTATAAAATAGATACATAGCATTTATTGAAAATATTTAGAGAAGTTTTAAAAAGCATAAAGGAGAAAATGATAGCTTTTAAAGATGCACTGAAGACACACACTGGTAACATCTCCCTTTATCTGATGAGTTTATACCTACAGTATTTTGAAAGTGGGCCAGGACTTGCTGGGAAGTGCAAAGGCCCTGTGGTGAGAGTAGGTTGGTGCGTCCAAGGAGGAGCAAGAGGCTAGCCTGGCTGGAACAGAATAAACCAACAGCAAGAGGGAGAATGTTAGAAGAGGTGGTCAGAGAGAGAAATGGGGGCTGGAACTTACAGGCTCCTGTAGGTTAGAGTAAGGATTTGGGGTTTTATTCTGAATGAGATAGGAAGCCACTGAAGCATATTCATCAAGGGAGAGCTATAATATGAATAATCTTCTAAAAGGATCTATCTTCTTGGGAGAGGAGAGGAGGGTTGCACAAAGATGGAAACAGGAAGCCATGTCAGCAATTCAGGCAAGAGATGATGCTGGCTCAGACAAAGATGCAAGTGGTAGAGGTGTTAAACAAACAAACAAACAAACAAACAAAGGTTGGATTCTGGATGTAGTTTGAAAATGGAGCCTACAGGCTTACTGATAAATTGCATATAGAGTATAAGAGAGGAGCAAGGATGGTTCCTATATTGTTGTGTTGAGCACAAGAACAGAGTTGCCATTTACTGAGAAGTGGCAGATTAAAGTTAGAGCAACAGGAGCTTAGCTTTGGATACATCACTTTTGCAATGTCACAAGACATTCAAGTGGAGGTGCTAAGTGGGCAGGTAGATTTATAACTCTGGAGTTTAGGGGTGATGTCTGGGCCACAGAATTAAATTTTGGAGTTGTGAACCCGGAGATGGTATCTGAGGCCACTGGGCTGAATGAGATCACCCAGAGAGTGAGTGTACATAGAGATGAGAGGAGATCTGGGGAGTGAGCCTGTAATATTGAGAGGATGACAAAGGAGCTCAAGAAGGAGCAGCTGGGTGGGGAGGAGGAGAACCAAGAGGCTGGTGTTCCAGAGGTCAAATGAAGAAAGGCTTTCAAGGGGGAGGCAGTAATCAACTACTAAAAGAAAACTGCTGATAGGTTCAGTAAGATTTGCTGAGCCATGACCACTGGATTTGGCAATGCTGAACTCATAAGTGACCTTGACAAGAGTAGCTGCAGTGGAATATTGGAAGTGCAGGGGGTTCACTAGGGGCTGGGAACGGAGAAAGTGGAGACAACAGGTACTGGCCAAACGGTAGCACAAAGTAAATATTAGACAACAGTCTCAAGACATTCATTGTCAATGTATGGAATTATGAAAAGCCCAAGTATTCACTCAGAAAAGAGGGACACACTTTCTTCTATGGTCATCTGTGAGGACCAGATTGCTGGGTATCTGCTACATTAGAAAGGGTGATGATTTGCAGAACCAAGAGCTTCAGAGAAATGCATATGTTATTGGCACATCTCTAAAGATGAAATAGAAATGTCCAGCAGAGAATTCCTTCACCATCCATTAGTTGTCATCAGAGAAGCAAGGCAAAAATGGAATAATTTGATAAAAGCAGCTCACATTTTTCTGATGGTTTTCACTTTGCAAAAGGGCCTTCACACATGTCACCTGATCCTCACACCAGCAGGGAAGGGAGCCTTTATTTCGTAAGTGAGATAATAGGGACTTGGTCAAGGTCATAGATGATATGAATAGAGGAGCTGGGACTCAACACAAGTTTTTTGACTCCAAACCCCAGCTCTTTCCACTTTATCATCCTGCTTCTCTTAAAAGGCAGACGTTGGGGCGCCTGGGTGGCTCAGTCGGTTAAGCGGCTGCCTTGGGCTCAGGTCATGATCCCAGGGTCCTGGGATTGAGCCCCACATCGGGCTCCCTGCTCGGCAGGGAGCCTGCTTCTCCCTCTCCCTCTGTCTGCCGCTCTGCCTACTTGTGCTCGCTCTCTCTCTCTGTTAAATAAATAAAAATCTATTAAAAAAAAAAAAAGGCAGACGTTGCTACTTTTTTTTTTTTAAGCTTGCTTGCAACAGTTAAATACTTATCATGGGTCAGGCCCTCCTTGATGGGCTTTCCCATGAATATACCTCATAATCCTCAGAACAACCCCATCACACAGTCACTATTACTACCCTCACTTTGTAGATGAGGAAATTGAAACAGAGAGGCTAAGCAACTTGCCAAAGGTCATACAGCTAGGAAGTTGTGAGTTTGGAGTAGAACCCAGGTTCTTAACTACATTTTGCCCTTTTATCTTCAGACCCAGCCCTTCAAGCAGCGAACATAGCAACGGACTTGACCATAGTCACATGTTGATTGATGCTGATCCTAGCCCAGAACTCTGATAATTTGATCAATTAAAGGGAGTTTTATTGAGCACCTTCTGAGAGTGATACATAGCGTTAGATACTTTGACGTTAGGCACAGAAGAACTTGAGATGTGGTTTCTTCTTTCGAGGAGGTTGCAGGGTCAGCCAGTGTGCCATCAACTGTCTTGTTTGGCAATTCTGTAACGCAGGGCAGTAGGTCTGATCGATTGTTATCGTTTAGCTCACCCTCCCCTACACCTTTCTCCAACCCATGGCACAAGCGTACTTCCGTCCTCGTGTTGGGTGTGGCCATTACACTACTGGCAGATATAATATGAGCAGAGGCTTTGGTTGTGCTTGCGGAGTGTGGCTGGGTCTCTGGTAGACCCTCTGTCCACCGTGAGAGGAACATGTCCCCATAGCTCCTTTAGCCTGGGTCCCAGAATGGGAGACACAGGGAGCAAACTGGGCTCTGACCTGCAGCCTAGGGCCATGCCTAGCTGACTCCAGTTGAATTCAGGTGAGCTCAACATAACTGCAACTCAGATCCATGAGAGAGAAATGAGTATTTGTTGTTTCAGTCATTCAGGTTGTCAGAGTTGCCATGCAGCATCGTTACAGAATAGCTGATTAACCCACATGGGAAATGTGGATCGAAAATTCGCAATGTAGTTTGAAAATCTGGTTGCCATCTCACAGTAATAAATTGAAAGGCAATATCTATCTGTGAGTTAAGAACAGATCAGTTCACAGCAGTCCCAGTTAACAGCCACTGTCTTTCCCCTGGGAACTCCACTTTGGAACTAAACTTTGAAGAAGAGAAAACCAACTGCTTATCCACCTCTCTTTTTGTTTCTTTTATATTAGACATGTTACCCATGATGACTGTCACACTTGTAGCACCATCGAGGAGAAAATGCATGGCAGCCTCTGGTGAGGGGGCAGACTTAGACAGCCACCTGAAGTCCCATAGATGTGACCCAGCCTCTCCCAGTGACATCTGATTGGACTAGAGCCAGGGTGACCTAAGAGCAGCTGACTCATAGGCTGGCTTGAAAAAAGTGATTAGGTCAGCCAATCAAATCCCTCTACAATTTGAATTAGGAGATACAGAAACTTAGAAAGTTGTGTAAGTCGAGAAAAACTGGGTAGACACAGAGGAGAGGCACAGTCTCCTTAGAGCATGACTTAGCTGCAAAATGAAGATCCATGAGGCCCTCCTGCAGGGAGCCCCAAGCTGTCCTGGGTCTAGAACTGCCCTCCAGCTCCCCTGTTTGTGAAGCTTGGCCCCCAGGCACTTCTTGCTTGAAGTTCCTGAGGCGTTCTCTCCATGACTGCTCAGTATGCAATCTCCAGCTGAGTCCCAAACTAACCTAGAAATATTCTGTTCTTTGCACACTTACCATCCACCCTAGAAAAGCCCTCAGTTCTCCCCAGCCCCCCACCCCAGCCCCCCGCCTTCATGGCTCTGAGGGAGGAAAGGCAGCAGCTCCTTCTTGTATTGTTTTGATGACCTTCTGTGATATTGAATATACTGCTGAAATGCAAAGAGAATCAATTGAAATAAAACACCAAGTGTGTCCCTTTCAAAGTGAAGGGCAGAGATGATTTGCAGGCTGTTGATTAGCATGCACAACCATAGAAGCAAGCTCAAGATATGGTGCTCACGGCAGATACCATACAGAAGGTGGGAGAATATGGTAGCCTGAAGGACAAAGATGCAGAGGCATGGGGGGCAGAAAGGGACATGAGACTCAGGGAAATATTGTCTCGTGCAGTAAAACGAGTATCACCTACATTCTCACTTAGAGAGGATATCTAATTTCTGACAGTGATAAGAGCAAATGAGGTTATTAATATGCCCCAATTTGAAAAACCTTTTCACCATTCTTAAAAGCAAAATGAGTCATTTGTTTTCTATCTCTGAGCAATAAAAAGAAGTTTCAAGTGGTTCCATTATATGTGCTTATTCTATACACCTGACATGAAGTCAGGGGGCCTTGTGGACTGTAGCCAATAATGGAGGCCATAATCACGACTTGTAGGACAGGAGTCTGTGGTGCTCTCCCCCTGGTCCACCAGATGTGGGCAGTAAATGGGGACCTCTCCATTTGGCCTGGACATTTAAAACCCAGGGAATGATTACTCCATTGTTTTATATGTAAGATGAGAATCTCTTTATAATAACAGAAAGTGGGTCCCTTATCAAACAAATAGATTGCTCAAATAATGCAAAGTAGCAAAGTAACATAATTTTCTAAATACAAAAAAGGGCTTGGATAGACTTCAAGGGTATTATGCTGAATGAAAAAAAAAAAAAGCCAGTCTTAAAAGGTCATATACGTTGTTTACTGCATCATTTCATTTGTATAATGTTCCTGAAATGACTGACAGAGGGGGAATAGATTAGTGATTGCCAGAGGTTAGAGATGGTGGGGAGATGGGGGTGAGTACAAGGGGGTAGAATGAAGGAGATCTTTGGAGTTATGAGTAGCTCTGTGTCTTGATTGCAGTGGCCGTTACACAGCCCAAAGCCTGTGATGAGATGGCATAGAACTATACATACATTGTGCCAATGTCAAGTTGCTCATTTTACTGTACTACAACTATGTAAGGTGTAACCACTGGGGGAACTGAGTGACTGCTCTGTGCTGTCTTTGCAATATCCTGTGAATCTATGTATCTATAATTATTTCAAAGTAAAAAAGGGTTTTGTTTTTTATTTTTATAAAACCAGCATACTGTGATTAAGAAAGTGAAAAGACAGACCATAGAGTGGGAAAATTCTTTTGCGATACATTTATGTGACAAAGGGCTCACACCCAAATTTGTAACGCATTCCTGTAGGTCAATAAGGACAAGAACTCAGTAAAAATGGGCAAAAGAAGATAACTAAACATCCGATGACAATTTAAAAAGGTGTTCAACATTGTTAATCATCAGGAAAAGATAAATTGAAACCACAATGAGATACCACTGCATACCCTCATTAGGATGGCTAAAATTTAAAGGACCGACAATACTGAGCTTCATGAGGATATGGAACAATTAGAATTTGCATATATTGTGGATGGGAATGTAAATTGGATCAGCTGCTATGGAAAACTCTGGAGATTCAAACTCTGTGATGAAGATTAGCATGTTGGGAGTTTATTAGGGAGTACTGTTGGGACCAGCACCTGGGAAAGGAAAGGAAAAGTGCAGGAATAGGAGGTTTGGGCAGAGGGCAAAGCTGGGCTCCAAGGCAGTCTCCGGAAAGATGTCATGAGGAGCTATAAAGCTGGGATGGCCATTCAGAGTTGTTCTGGGCTTGGGCAAGGGGGCTTGACTGATCAGTCATTGGATGTGGGCTGGCCTGGGAAGGAGTTGTGACCTTGGGTGAGGCACCTCTCCCCAGCTCAGGCAGTGCCTGGGCTGTCCTGCAGTCACACTCCCAGAATCGAGGGAAATGGCCCCTCAGTCTCAACAGGGGACTGGAGTGGCACATCAGAGCTCCACCACATCCATCCCTTGTAGTACTCAGATTCGCTTCCTCATGAAGTTTCAAGAGTAGCTCCTCTAAACATTCTGATGGACTCTTTGTGGATAAACTGTAGTCTCTACTATCCCAGCTGGGATTGTTACTCACTTTCCCCATCTTCTATGACCCAGGCTGGCTTTCCTGCACCCTTAGTTACCAATCCTTTTGGTCTCAGACACTTACCTAATGGTATGAACCAGACCTTCATTCCTGAGAGCTGAGTCCCTGGTTACAGTGCTCTTCTCAGGCCAGGGTCCTTTTACCATCAAAATTTGGCACAGGAGTATCAAGAGGTACCCAAATGGGTCACCTGGATGTCAATTATATTCCTCCCTCCCCTCTTCCTGGTGATCTGGGTCAATTATTTATGCCAGAATAGTGGTTCCTTTTCTTGCCATTAAATCTCTTGGCAGAAAGAGCATAAAATGCCCAGGCAGCAGGGATATTTCAGTGGTGCTCTTGCTATGTCCCCTAGTGGAAGGGTTACCCTTCTGGGAACCAGAACCTCTAAACCCACAGAGCCCAGATGTTCCAGGGATGGGATGCACAAAATCTCTCAGTCACTGGAAGTCATGTTATTGTGAAGCCTTTCCTCCTTCTATCGCTTGGTTCTTGGGCCAAAGTATGCAATCTACTGGGGACACAGCACCATATAAAGGTTACTGATCTAGAGTGTACATTGTGTCCTGGATGATGGTACCCTATCCTGCAAGGTACCACCTCCAAATTAGCACATTAGCTGTTCCTTCAACAGGTTATTCCATCACTCATATCATTCCTGATAGCCTAGCTGCTTCTGGGTTATATGGCATTTGATATAACTAGTGAATCCCATAGTCATGTGCCCAATCGCAGAGATGGTTTCCTGTAAAGTGGTGGCTCACCCTATAAACTTCAGGTAGTAGAGTTGGCTTAAATTCTGTGGGCAGGAAAGACAAATCCATATCCAGATATATCTCTGCTATTGTCAAAATGAAGCACTCTCTCTCTGGGATGGCAGAGATCTAAAGTAATCAACCTGCCACCAAGTAATTGGTTGACCTATGCGAGGGATGGTGCCATATCAGGGACTCATCCTTGATCACTGTTGCTAGCAGGCTGGACATGCAACAGCAGCATGGGCAAGATCAACCTCTGTGAGAGTCCTACTGCTGGTATCAGAGAGAGTCTCCATCCCTACCATGATTACTCCATTCATACGTCCCTCGTGCCAGCAGTGGCATGGCCAGTGATAGGGACTGGCTGATGTCAACTGGATTTTTAATAATGTGTATCTGGATTTTTAATGGTTCTTCCGGGGGGGGGTGTTAACATGAAATACTAAGATCTCCACACTGTAAGCTCATTCCCACATGTCCATCCATGTCTTTCAACCCCAAACTTCTTTGTCTCTGACCTCCCTATCTGTCTCCTTCCAAACTTTTGACCAGCTGCATAAGCCATTTGCTTATGTAGATCCATGGATCTATGTATATTTTAACCCCTGACCACTTCTTTTGACACACAAAGTGGATGACCAGATTCAAAGCCAAAGCTCTGCTCATTGAGAGGATCCCTCCTCACATCTTCAGGTTCCCCCTTGAGTATGAACTGTCATCTGTTTTTGGCTTATACTCACATTCAAACCAACCCATCTATGAACGGAACTTAGGCTTTTTTCTCCTCTGTCATCTGGTCGTCAGAGATCCCCCAGGTAGCCAGGGGTGTGAGCTGAAGGAAAAGCACTCTTTAACTGAAGCCACTCCCAAAGAGTCCCAGCAGCTAGGAGGAACATCTTAAAGGAGAATCTGAGGGAGCTATTAGAGTGTCCACCAAAAGCATCAACTAAAGCTAGACATATACCTACCCTATCACCCAGACATTACACTCTTAGATACAGATGAAAAAAAAAATGAGTGCATTTATCCAATAACAACAAAAAATGATATAAAAAATCAAAAGCAGCTTTTCTCACAATAGCCCCAAGCTGGAAACACCACATATGTCCATCAACAGGAGAAGAGCTAAATAAATTAGGAGTATAGTCAATACAAGGAATATGAAACCATAATATAAAAGAACTAATGATATATACAATAATGTGGATGAATCTTATAGACATTGTGTTGAATGAAAAAGCCAGAGCCAAGAGTATATATAGTCTGATATCCTTTCTACATTTGTCAAGGACAGGCAAAACTAATGGTATTTGAAGTAAGAATAGTTTTTACCTCCGATGGAGGTTGGTGGGTATGCCTGGGAGCTTGCTGGGGTGGTAGAGATACTTTGTATCTAGATCTGGACTTCGATTACATCGATGTGTGTGTGTGTATACACACATATATGTAAAAATTCATGAATTTATACACATAAGATTCATTTACTTTACACATTTCACTTTTTTTGTATTTTATATCTCAGTAAAAATCCCCAAATAAACAGCATATTCAAGGGAAAAAGAAAATGGAAGTGTACAATAAAAAATACATATAGTTCTTTAATATGTGACCCCTCTGCTTTGACCTTCTCGGTTCTTTTTAAGAGGCAAAGCCTCAAGGCATAAATACTATGTAAATCTCACTTTGCTATTGATACATTACGTAGAGTCACAGTGTCCTGAATTTACCTGATCTGATTCTTCTTTGGGTCTTAGGGTTTCTGCCCAACTGCCCTTTCCATCTACAGCAGCATCTTCTCTCCGACTTTCCTGGAATAATTTCCATTTCTGGAGCAAACTACATTCTACAAAATATAAACATGCTCCAGTTCCCTTTCCTACACCTGTAAATCTTCTCCTGCAGCCGGTGTCCCTCTGTCTTTTATATTGGAAGCATCTGATGTCACTGTTCCTTAGATATTTTTAATTACTCTGTCATTTCCCTTTCCCCATCCCCCAAGGCTTTCTGTGTGTAGATGATTTAGCAGGATTCAGTAATCAGATATTTAAAGGGACCAGCTTCTTTTGAAACAAGACCATTTTTTTCTGCACCAAATTAGCCTAGTTAACACAATATGAGTTATGATATGAGTTATATGATATGGTACAGTCCTATTCCCATGGTGAAGATGTCAGGCAAAGATCTATCAGTGTTGGGGGTAGACAGGTATGAGAGGAGCATTCTGATCAAATTACTTAACCCTTTTTTTCAGCTGTAAAACAGAAAAATAATAGGAGGTAATAGAATTGCTGTGGGAATTATGTCAACATATATAAAGCACTAAAACAGTTCCTGACAATGGTGAATATCTTCAGGAGAATTCCGATCAGAACCATGTTGCTCACTGAGCATGTGCAGAACACATCCATGGAAACCAACAGCAGGAAAATGTCTCCTGTACAAATAAAAGCACCTCACTTGGGAAGGATGAGTCCCAAACAGGAAATGATTTCCTGCTGTTAACAGGCAACAAAGAAAGAATGATTTGTTACGTAGAGAGAATTTCTTTAAAGACCGAGCTGAATTAATTATTAAAGACATACGTGATGAGTAGGCAGGATAAGATCAAGGAGTTCTAAATTATTTACACTTTATTGCTCTTAGTCTGTGGGCGTTTTTGACATGGATCATCTTCTGCTGGGGGATTCTGCAGAGTGTTCTTGGCCCAGAATATTTTCTGATAATGCCTCTCCCTAAGAAGATCTTGAACCTTCTCATTCATTTAAAATAATCAGTTTCTTGAGTTCTTTGTCAAAAAGATTCTGCTCTTAGCAATATTTCAGGTTGCAGATTGTAGCTTCTACTTTATGGTGCATGAGATGGAAGAGATGTTTCCAAGGAACATGTCAGTTTTGAATGTATAATCAACTCCCTACCATTTCTGAAAATCTTGATGTAACGGTAAAAATGATGTTAGGCAGGTCTCACCTTTCAGATGCAACTTACCACTTCTACTTGGGTCTTTGGGGCTTTGGAGCTCCAAATGGTCCACATATGCCCACGTGCTCTAGAGTATTAATTAAAGTTAAGCAGCTCTCATGACATGCCCACACATTTCCTGAGCCTGATACAGGTGTTATGAGAAGGCAGCTGAGAAGTTCCCATAATACCAAATTGCACAAAAAAAGAGAAGAGGGAGAGTATTTCTAAACAGCTATGAAGAGAATTTTGACAAGAGTGAGGGCTCACTGACTAATCTGGGACTCTTTCCCATCTTTAACCAGAAGAGAATCAGAGGCATAAAAGTCCTGTGCAAATTATTTGTCATGGTTGTACCTTGAGCATTCCCGATTCCCATCCTTGCTCTGCCTCCCCCAGGATAAATGATTATGGGGTCCCAACAAAGGTCAGATGTTTAGGATAGGTTCTAAGAATCTAATCCACTCATTATTTTTTTACATTAAATTTTCCCCAAATCTACACAGCCCTAGAGAAATAACCTAAACTTAGGATAGGGGGTGGATATGGGGCAGATGGGGGTATAGGGAGCAGGAAACAGGAGGTTTATATTGGGTTTCTCTTTGACTACTGGATCCTGATACAGAGGTTTCTACTCTAGGAATCTCTATGTGAAGATGCTTACCTTGATTGACATCCTCTGAATTAAGCTAGAAACTAGGAATTTGGGAGAGGTGATTAAAAACCTTAATCGGGGTCATCCACAGCATTTATTTATTTTCATTTTGTAACCCTATGATCTATGTGGGCGTCTAACTTCTTGTCATTTTGGCCAGCTTCGTTTGGGTTGATTGATTCTAATAGGGTCTTCAGATTTCTAGAAGATAGAAGAGGAGGGGCAAAAGTTCTTAGTCCTAACCCTCAGGTACGCCTGGTAAGGCCTTGTGAATCCAAACCAACCCCGTCTTCCTTCCCTTCAGCGGGTTGGAACAGCCAGGCAGTACCACAGAGGGCTCTGCTTGGGCAGGTCTGGGCAGTGCCCATTCCCTGGAATGGGGTGGGGACCAGAAGATAATGGACTGAGGTGCTCCATCTGAGTTACTTCTTACATTTCCACTGCAATCCTTTGTTGAAGATTAATTTCCAGACTCTCGGGGAGATGCTTCTTCAAATGAATTAATTCAAAAGAACATCCCCAGATTAATTAGCATGGATTTTTTTTACTGTTCCTCTAAATCAGAGTGGATGGTCTCACTGCCATTGTCCCTGCCCACCTTGACCCCTGCGCGACAATAATCCAGTCCTGCCATTTATCACCCATTCTCTCTGTCTTCTCATTTTTGGCCTGCATTTCTGAACACTTTCCAGATTCTCTGCATTTCTTTTCATGACATCTCTGACGTTCCTAATTCTGCATTCCGGGCAATTCCTGACCTTGGCTCTTTATGGAAACTCTGGATGTGTCCTTGCCAGGATACAGGCCTTCAGCCCCTATCGGCCAGTAAACTGGCTGACCCCTTAGTCTGTCTGAAGGCCTTTTCATTCTTTCTTGTTTAAGATTTATTTCAGAGCCTGAGAAAGAGAGTGAGAGAGCATGAGTGGGGCAGGGGGTAGAGGGACAAGTAGACTCTGCCCAGCACAGAGCCTGATATGGGGCTCAATCCCAGGACCCTGAGATCATGAGGTGAGTCGAAGTCAGATGCTAAACTGACTGAGCCACCCAGGCACTCTGGCCTTTTCGTTCTTAAACCTCAGTTTCTCCTTCCCACAGAGACCTTAGGAAGTCTCTTTGCCCTTGTTCTGTGATAGTGTGTTAGATCTGTAGAAGCGTTTTCTTGCTAACTCTCAGCCTTCTCTTCCCCCATACTAGCAAGAACTCTTTCTTCTTCAGAAAAAGACCTCCTGACTGCTTTTCTTTCCTTCCTCCCTTACCTTAGTTCCTGTCCATAGCATCCTTGAAGCTTGTCTGAAAATCTGTGTGTGGGTTTGGGGCGGTGGGGGGCGGTGAGTCTTTGGGGAACGTGCAGGCAAGACTCAAGACTAAATGTTCACTGTTTCTTGCTTAATTAGTGTGGCTCCAGGGGAAAGGGCTGGGGCAGGTGAAGAGCCCCCAGAGGAGGGAACACAATCCCTTTCCCTGGCTTGTTTCTGCCTTGTCTAAAAACTGCAGCTCCGCATCCCATCGACACTCTGGGGCAGCACTGTGTTCCTGTGGCTCAGGTGCAGAGGTCTAAGAGCGCCTGGCTCTGGGGGTCCCAAACACACCAGGTGTGCCCCTCACCACTTGACAAAACCCAGAGTCAGAGACACAAGCGGTGGTGAAACAAGAAAGGAATTAATTTAGTGAGGCCACCGCTGGGAAGACAGTGACCAGCATCTTAAAGGCTGTCTCCAAGCGCTGAAAATACTCCCTGGTTTACAAAAGGCAAATGTGGGACAGAGGTCGGTGGGCACGTGCAGGTGGGCAGTGACAGGTCGATCACTGTCTTGGGGTCAGTCATGGGCAGGGTCTTGCTGGCTCAGCACCATCCTTATTGCTTGAGGGGGTAGTTTCAGTTCCCAGCACCGGAGGCTTTGCCAGCAGGGTCTTTGGCACGAGTTAAGAGAAATAAGCTGGAAAGAAGAATTAATCCACTAGAAAGTTTGAGGTCAAAATGAAGGTAGGTGAAGTTCTCTTTCATTCCCAGACACCGATGGGAAAAAACCCTTCTTTATTGTTGGTAACCATAATGGCTCACATATGTGGACCGCTTGTGATGTGCTGAGCTCAGGACAGCAATTATTTAATCCTTGCTTGGAAGCAATTCTGAGAGCTGGGTCCTCTTGTCCAGAGGAGGACCCCGCGGGGCCTAAGAAGTGTCAGAGCTCTGCTAGGAACCCAACTCTGACCCCAGAACTGCAGCACTTGCCCTAGCCCCACGCTGAAAGCTGTCCAGTTCTGTGACTGCCCCGCCAGTGTCTTCTTAGCTGTCACATTACTTGGGACGCTGCATCAGCGCTCTCAAGAGAAAGGAACACTTTGGAGGAAATCAACGTTGACAGGCCCTGTCAAAATGGCAGGGCATTCTGCCCTACGAGGCTAATCCTTCTTCTCCCCGAGAAAGCTCTGGCTCCCTGTCACTTTGGGGCATTGTCTGGTCTCCTACAGCGTGCACACTGCAAGACGCTTATCCCGTGAGCCGATCTGGTGTGGCTTGAGTTCAGTTTTGAGTGTCTCAAACAGAATCAGATCCAGCTCTTCTCCTTTGTCCCTTTTTAGAGGCACTGCTCTTCTTTCCAAAAGTGATCAACCAGTCAGGGCTAAACCTGGCTGGGGTCGTCTTTTGCTTCTACTCCCCTACTATGCTGGTCCTCCGTACTTCGGAAGCCCCTCAGGCACACTCCTCTTCTTACAACTTGGCAACTGTGTGCCTTCTGTTGCCTCTCATGGATCAGCAATGCCTGCCTGGAACAAAGTGGGCAGCCAATAAATGCTTGTTGAATGAATGAATGAATGAATAATTGAACTTTTGAGTATGTAGAACTATGGTATTCTGACAGAACTGCTGTTATGGTCCCCTTGGAAAGGAGCCATGTGCTTACCCAGGCTAGAAGGATTGTGGCAACCCTGTTATACTGACTTTTGTCTCTCTTGATTGCTTCTAGTTCATTGTAGACCTCTCCCATGCCTGCCAAAGAGAAGCCCACACACTGTACTCACACACTAGCTAAGTAAGATGTAGCCTGGTGAATACAGAGCTCTTCCCACCCCAGCCTCCCATTTCCATTTAGGTGCTTGGAAGTAAGTTGACCTTTGTCCCTCTGTTTTGTTAGAGTCATTGTGATATCATCATGTTCATATCAAGCCATTGGGTCAGAGCAGTTAGGTGGGACACTGTATCAGCTGCTGTATTCTTACAGAGAGGTAAAACTTCAATTTCCAACTTTGAAGGGGAGAATACAGTCTTATCAAGATCGCCTGGCAGAATGTGTTATTTATAAACCCTCCCAGTTTATCACTGACAAGAATGTAATCTCATTCAGAGAGGCTTTTTAAAGATTTCTCTGTTAATATTTGCTTCATCATTTCAGAAAATCTTTAGCTAGGCCTGATCAGACAGTTATTTCTGGCTGGGTATAAATCCCATTTTCAGAATATTGCTTGGCTCTTTGTTCCTTTCCCCTCCACTACCCACCCCCTAGCCTGACTCATCTCTTCTAGAACCTTCTCTTTCCTTCTCAGACAACTGGGAGTGATTTACTAAGTGCATTTCCCAGCCAGCTCTACTGGCTGGAAAGACCAATTTACAGGAACAAAGTGTCCCCAAGTTATCACTGGGTCATGCTCCAAAATTCATTTGAGAATCAGCTATTGGAATTTACAATGTTTTTTCTCATAGGAACAATGGTGGTGGAGGGTATATCTCTCTGAAGCCATTTTATCCATAATAAAGCTGAACTGTAATGCAAGTGAGGGGTCTAGGAACAGAAAGAACATCTGTGTGGTCCCCAAGAGAGGGTATGAGGGAAAGGAGGATGAGAAATGGGAGAAGAAGGGGATTTTCCCCTATGTCTTTGTTCATGCAATTCTAGGCCAGGGCCACAGTTCATAATAATCAGGTCCTATGCACACAGCTTTCTGTGGTCTTAGAGTAAGAAACAATTGAAATTTAGGGTTTGACCCATTAAACAAACTTACATGAGCTTGATGTACCAACCAGAATGTCAGATTACCCACCAACATTGCTGGCTATTAAACCCCCTGTGTAAGCACATTGCTACCAGTGTATTTCCTCCTTGGAAGGAAATCTGCAAAGGAAGTTAGAGAGCAATCAGAAAGATATGCGGTGAGCCTCCTGTAGATCAGGGCACCAACTGTTGTAGGACTGGACAAAAACATCTTTAGGCCCCACTATTCTCTCCTCTAGCCACAGCATGCATAATCAAGACTCAGGGATTGTTTCCTTCATTCTCCCTTTTCTAGACTTTCTGGCCCTTTGCTAGACACATTCTTGTTCTAACATGGTGATATCTCCAATCAGATTAAAGGCAACATTGGTAGGCCTGGGAGCCATTCTGATCCTTTAAAATTGATGTAGTATCACTTATTCTGTTCTGACCTAACATGTATGGATTTTGTATTTAACTAGCAGGAAACAATTTAATTTCTGTTATCAGGGATCACTTTAATGTAATGTTTCCAACCTCTTCCTTACCATGTTCCAATTATACTTTCAACTAGACAGCATCACTATTTTATGTGTGTACGGGAGAGGAGGGGAGAGCAGAATCTGTGTATCTTATTCCATAAAATCAATCCTCAAAATTAAAAATAGCAGAAACATAAAGAACAAAATATGAATAAATATAGTCATTTGCTAACTTTTTTTTTTTTTTGAGAGAGAGAGAGAGTGAGAGCAGGGAGGAGCAGAGAGAGGGGGAGAGAGAATTCTAAGCAGGCTCTGCACCGACACGGGGCTTGATCTCACGACCCTGAGATCATGACCTGAGCCAAAATCAAGAGTTGGATGCTTAACCAACTGAGCCACCCAGGTGCCCCACTAACTTTCATTCTTAATTAAGACCTCCTCCCTTAAAGCAAATGATCTCAGCTAGATGTTAGAAAGAAAAGTGTGTTGACTAATTTATAATAATGTGTGAATGACTAATACCTCTAATAACATCCTGGGAGTTTTTTGTCTTTTGAAAAGAAGGTATACCAGTAGAATTTAAGGCAGTATAAGCAGCTATTTCATAGAGTAGAAAGTTCAGGGAGTGTTGTAGGAAAAATTTCAGGTTCAGGCTGATCTTCTGCTCTAGAGTTCAGCTTCCCTCAGCTAGTTACAGCATTTTTTTTTTCCCCCCTGAACATCAATCTCAGAGATTCACAAGGCTCTAAAGCTTATCACAAGAATTTTCCTGGCGGGGTATCTGGGTGGCTCCGCCAGTTAAGGGTCCTGGGATTGAGCCCCATGTCGGGCTCCCTGCTCAGTGGGGAGTCTGCTTCTCCCTCTCCCGCTGCCTGCCGCTCCCCCTGCTTGTGCTGCACTCTCTCTCTCTGTCAAATAAATACATAAAATCTTTTTTTAAAAAAAAGCATTTTCATGGCAGCACTAGCAGGACCTCTAATTTGGGGGTGAGTAGGGGCAGGCTGCTCAGCGGAGAGTGAGGACGGTTGTTGGCACCTTTGTACAGTGGGAGACCCTTCTACTAGCTTAACTTGACCTTTCATCCATTTCTGTTTTTCATGTTTCTTACCTCTTTCCAAACGCCCCATTTCATTTTTTGGTCTTGCTTTTAAAAATGAGCTTGGAGGGGCGCCCGGGTGGCTCTGTTGGTTAAGCAACTGCCTTCGGCTCAGGTCATGATCCTGGAGTCCCAGGATCGAGTCCCGCATCAGGCTCCCTGCTCAGCGAGGAGCCTGCTTCTCCCTCTGACCCTCCCCCCTCTCAAGTACTCTCTCTCATTCTCGCTCTCTCAAATAAATAAATAAATCTTTAAAAAAAAAATGAGCTTGGCACCTTAATGATTTAAGCATTTTTCCTTTATTTTCCTGAAATCGTTAATGTTTTCTCTCCTCTCCTGCCTTTCTCCTATTTCACCTAGCCTTAATTCCCAGGATCCCACCTTATTGAGATTTTCTTGTTTCCTAGCAACCCAGTTTGATGCTAACTTTGCTGGGTTGGTCTCCTCCTCCTTCATTAACTTCCAGATTTTCCCCCCAGCATGAGAAGAACTTTTCTCCCAGCTATGTGAGTACCTAAGACATACCTCACCCTCAGTCCCACAACCCCCTATACTCTGCCTCCCCTTGCTGGACACTGAGAGAGACCCCCCCCACCCCCATGGCTGCTCCTGGCCAATAGGAATATGAACAGAATAGTATCTCTACTGGATGATTTAGTAATATCATGTACCCTGTAGCCACATCTAAACTAATCCCCAACTCCACATCTGGACTAAGAATAATGGTCCTTAGCCAGGGTAGGGCTCGGAAATTATATAGGACAAGTTTTGTTTTTATTTTTTTAACCTTCACATTGATAAGTCTCACAATACAAACATGCTGTATGTGAGAGTTGGCCACGGTGACCTCTGAAGGCCTCTGCTATCCTTTTGTTCTATAAATCTTAGCCTCAAAGCAAACCAGATGGGGACACCAGTGCTAGGGACCATGAGGCATAATTAGGATGTATTTCACAAGGAACTTTGCCACCCTCATTCAGAGGGCAACTGATACTTCCCTATAACTACTCTAGTGCTTTAAAGAGATTCTTTGGCATCAGTTTCCAAGAATCCCAGTGACCAAGTTAAACATTCAATGAATTGGCTCCCTGATTACCTAAAAAATCATTTTGTGTCTGAAAGTTTAAGAAACTAATATGATATTGTCAGTACCAAGAAATTGAAAATATTTCCACATGTATGGTTACTCTCATTAAATCAGCTTGTAGAACCGTTCAGCAAATATTATTTGAGTACCCACTATGTGTGGGGCACTATGCTAGGCCTCAGGGACATTGCCCAGGTGCCCAGGGAGTAAGAAAGGTCCATGGACTAGTCATGGATGTTATAGTAATCCTCAAAGAAAAAAAAATCATGATTTTTTTTTTTTTCTGAAATGCAGAGGACTGAGCTTTAATAGGGGCCCATGCCATATTTTATCTACTGAGGGTATATATTTGGATTCTCATTTTATTTCTCCTGCTGGATTGTAAACTTCTTGAGGGCGCAAACTTTAACTTGGGTGCCTTTCCTCAGAGCCCTCTGCTGTGCTTCCCTAATGCTTGGCTCATAGCTCCATTGTCATCCTTCTCCCACGGTGACAACGGCTGGGGCATACTGAGTGCTTATTAAGTCACACCCCTGGCAGTCAGGACTTTGTTTTACCCAAACAACAACCCTAAAGGAAGCTGCTGTTATGGACCCCATTGAACACTGTTCTTACCTCCATCTACATGGCCCAGTGTGGCCTGGCCCCAGCCTCAGCTCCTCCCCTCTCCCTCTCCCCCTTGCTTGCAGCTCTCAGCCACGCTGGCCCCTTGCTGTCAGTTGGCCACACTAAGGTATGGCCTTGCTCTTTGTGCCTGAAATGCTCTTCTTCCAGACTGTCATGTGAGCCCGCTAACTCACCCAGGCCTCTGCCCCAAACTACCTCTTCAGACAAGTATTCCCTGACCTATCTAATCCTGCATTTATGGTCTCACCCTGCTCTATTTTCCTTCATAGCATTTATCATTACCTGACATACTCTGTATCTGTTATTTCACTTTTAATATCCGTTTGTTAACATCTGAATGCCGGGTTCACTTGGGAGGGATTTTGTCTGTCTGAGTCCAGAGCTAGATCCCTAGTATCTAGCCTGTGCTGGGCACAAAGTGTGTCCTCAATAAATACTTGATAGATAAATAAATCTCCACTTTAGAGATGAGAATATTGAAACTTAGAAAAATTAAGTGACTTATTCAAAGCCACACAACTAGGAAATGCCAGAGATGGGATTTGAACCTGAGTCATCTTATGCCAAAACCCATATTCTTAACCAGTGTGTGTGTGTATATCTTTCTTCCTTCTCCATCAAACTCTCAGATTCATGGCAAGGACTATTTGTTTCATATTTTATAGCTTAGATGCTTAAAGACACTGACACATGGAAGAGATTTTATAAATTTATAAACAAATTTTATAAAATATATAGTCAGCTTATAGATGCCTGAACAGGCAGAGAGAGGCATATTTCCGATGGGGATGCAGTGTGGACAGAAGCACAAAAGCCTAAGGAACATATTAGGAAGAGCAGAAGTACCATCCAGCAGATTTAAAAAGCCTGCATAAGTGGCTAGCTTATCACTGGGGGCAGCTTAGGCAGTGTGAAAAATAAAGTCTACTGAGTAAGTATTATCATTGCACTTCCCTTTCAGCAGCTGGAGGCATTATTCCACAGCTTTACTTACAGTGCCCTTGCAATTTTAAATACCTGAAATGCTTTGCTAATCTTCCAGAGACTTCATTATGATGAGATGGAGCCATGGTAAAAATGTGCTAGTCTTGGGGCGCCTGGGTGACTCAGTTGGTTAAGCGTCTGTCTTCGGCTCAGGTCATGATCCCAGGATCCCAAGGTCAAGCCCTCCATCGGGCTCCCTGTTCAGTGGGGAATCTGCTTCTCCCTCTGCACCCCCCCTTACCCCTGCTCGTGCTCTCTCTCTCTCTTCCTCTCTCTCTCTCTTCCCCCTCTTTAAAAAAAAAAAAAAAGTGCTAGTCTTTAAAACAAAGATAAAATGGTCATAGGATTTAACACTGGCTCTGAATGTCTACCAGACAGCAGATATAATGTTCACCTTTACTGAGAGGGTTTGATCCCAATGGAGGCATCTAAACAACAAAAAGATTTATTTTGTTACTTAAATAACAGAACTCTGGACTCTGAAGAGTAAATAATAGTTTGGTAGAAATCAGTGATAGAGGGGCGCCTGGGCGGCTCAGTCGTTAAGCGTCTGCCTTCGGCTCAGGTCACGGTCCCAGGGTCCTGGGATCGAGCCCCGCATCGGGCTCCCTGCTCGGCGGGAAGCCTGCTTCTCCCTCTCCCACTCCCCCTGCTTGTGTTCCCTCTCTCGCTGTGTCTCTCTCTGTCAAATAAATAGGATCTTGAAAAACAACAGTGATAGAAAAAGGACCACTTGTTCTGTTTTTCAGAGTTGATCCCTTTCTTCCCTCCAACACTTCAGCCCCTTTTGCACACTCAGTCCCTTCCCTCGGCACAGGGAAGCAGGGAGGCGATGGATCCAGAGCCCTCCCTTGGGACTGGCCCGTGTGAGCCGGGACAGTCAGATCCTCGCAGCGGGCTGGCTAGAGGGATGTCTGCCAATGGTGTACCAGCATCAGGGCTGTGCAGATGAGATACACCGTGGGGATTTTGTCACATGCAATGCATCTCTTTTGGAGGCTAAAATGACTGGCATCCTTCTCTCCTGCCTGTTTCGCATGCTCATTTCCCTCACCACTCCTCACCATAGCATCCTGTCCTTCTCTCAAATGCATTGTTGTTGATTATCATCAGCTCTGAAGCAAAGGAAATGCGCTGCCCGACTGGAGGGTATTACACCAGGGAAGCAACATTTCAAAGCTTAATTACTTGTCTCTTGAAAGGTGCTCTCTAAATTAAACCAGTGTGTTTCCCTGTTTCGAACACGTTTTCTTTCTGTGGGAAGATGGAGACAATCTCCTACGAGCCTGCAAAAAAGGAGGCAGCGGCCATCTTTCTCTTGTCTGTCCAGAGCCTCCTCAGGGCACTGACCGCCCTGCTCAAAGGTCTGCTGAAGGGAAGGAGGCAGGAGGTGCTGGCCCTGACGTGAAGGGCCACTGAGACCACTGAGGGCCTCTGCTGAGGGGGGGTGTGTTTCCCTCTGTGGTCTGTACTCCGTATTTCAGAAGTAATTCTCCGTGCTGAGTTCACAGACTTCCTTCTACATTGTCCTACACAATTCCTTTAGTTGTACCATTCACATTTAAGTCTTAAATCATGTGGATTTGAATTCTGTGTATGGTATGAGGCAAGGATCAGGTTTCATTTTTCTTTATGAAAAATGAAGTGTCCAAATCCCATTTATTAAGTAGCTCATCCTTTCCCTGCTGATGTACAATGTCTGTTGTTATAAATCCAGTTTGCATGTATACATGAGTCTGTTTTGAGGCTCTCTGTTCTGTTCCAGCCATCTGTTTGTCTGGCAGGATTTGCTCTGATTTTAGAGATACATTTTTTAAGAGAATGGACATCTTGGGATGCCTGAGTGGCTCAGTCAGTTAAGTGTCTGCCTTCGGCTCAGGTCATGATCTCAGGGTTCTGGGATCAAGTCCTGCATCGGGCTCCCTCTCCCTCTGCTCCCCCTGCTTTACTCTCTCTCTCTCTGACAAATAAATAAATAAAATATTTTAAAAAAAAGAGAATGGACATCTTTATGAAATTGAGTCTTCCTATCTACTAGCATGGAATAATCCTTCCTTTACTTAGGTCTTCTCTTTCAGTAAACTTTTATAATTATAATTTTGTTCAAAAAGAGCATGTACATATCCATTTTAAAACTTCTTTTTAGGTATTCTTTTTTTGTTATCATAAATAACATCTTTAAATTACTTCTTTTATTTTGACTAACACATAGAAATGCCATTGATTTTGGAATATTGATTTTTTTAAAAATCTAGCAACCTTGTACTAATTCTAATAATTATCTACACATTCTTGGGACTTCTTCATGAATAATCATAGTCCCTACAATAGTGACAGTTATATATATTTTTCAAATACTTACACCTATTTCCCTTTTCAGTCTGAATGGATAGGATCTCTAGTCCAGTGTTGGAAAGGAGTAGTGGAAGTAGATCTCCTTGTCTGTTTCCTGATCTTAAGCATTCTACCATTAAGTACGTTGTTTATTGTAACTTATGTTTAGGAAGTTTCTTTTTATTCCAAATTTAGTAAGAGTTATAAGAGTTATATTTTTTGTTAAAGCTTAATGAATGTTATGTTTTATCAAATGCTCTTTCTTCATATCCTGTGATGATCATTTGTGTTTACTCTTACAATTTAATAACATGATGAATTGCATTACCCAGCTTTTTAAGGTTAAGCCAGTCTTCCATTCTTCGGACACACCCAACTTGGTCAGGATGTTTTCTCTTTCTTTACCCATTGCTGAATTCAGTTTGTAAATAGTTTGTTTAGGATTTTTGCATTTACTTTTATCAGTTATATTACCTGCTATCTTCCTTTTTCTTCCCCCCTGCCCCCCGGCTTTGACTAGATACATTATGATGGAGGTTCCAGGCTCATGGAATGAGTTGGAACATATTCTCTTAAAACTGGACCACTTCCTTACACCACACACAAAAATAGACTCCAAATGGTTGAAAGACCTCAATGTGAGACAGGAGTCCATCCAAATCCTAAAGGAGAACACAGGCAGCAACCTCTTTGACCTCAGCCGAAGCAACTTCTTCCTA
>NC_138375.1:92823296-92867358 GCF_054177405.1 Leptonychotes weddellii | reverse complement strand
GGGTATTGAGGAGGGCACGTTCTGCATGGAGCACTGGGTGTTATGCACAAACAATGAATCATGGAACACTACATCTAAAACTAATGATGTAATGTATGGGGATTAACATAAGAATAAAAATAAATAAAAATAAATAAAAAATAAAAAATTGCAAAAAAAATGCTTTCTTTTATAGGTTTATTGAGATATAATTTATACATAGTAACATTCAGCCTTTTTAAGTTTGATCAATTTTGGAAAAATGTACATGTTTTCCAACCATCACCACAATCAAGTTCTACAATACTCCTATCATCCTGAAAAACTGTGGACAATCTATATTTGGATCTTTTTTTTTTATCCAGTCTGTTAATCTGTGGCTTTTGATTGGAATGTGCAGTGCATTCACATTAATATAATAATTGGTATGTTTGTATTTAGATATGCCTTTTTGCTATCTGTTATCTATTTGTCTCATCTCTCTTCTGTTGTTCTGTAACCACAGGAATGTCAGTTGCACTTGATGTGTTATAGTTGTGGACCCTTGTTAGAGTGCGTTAGTAAGGCTTCAGACACATCGCATAAGGTCAGTTGCTTTTGTGAATGTGTTCTTTTTTGTTCAGATCAGAAAAGAAGATTAGAAAGAGTTCATATTTATATGCAATGGACAATGAATATTCATTTGCAGGGCTATGTTAGCTTTTCCACCCTCTGACATAATATATTCCAAAGAGATCTGGACTGTCTAGACATTCTGTAGAACATCACATTGATTTATTACATCATGCTGATTGGGAAAAATGAGCAGAAGGAGGTAGTATAGTGAAGTCCATTTAAGACCCATGGGCTCTGGATAGTGGGAGAAAACCTCTATGACAATTCAGGAACCTGCCACTTAAGTTTTTAGGGTCTAGTGGTCAGGGATGTACTAAGCTATCTCTACTGAAGTAAAAGAAAAATGATGGTATCTAGCATTCCCTACCACAAAGAAGGAAGCACAGTACCTGGTAGGTGACTTTGGGACCTAGAGACAACACATTCCATATCTAGGAATATTGCTCTGGCCCATATATGTGGTGACACAGAAGGCCATCAGCTTTGTGGGGGGCCCAGAATAGGAAAGAGCTGTGCAGTGAGTTCAGGCCATGGTACAAGCAGTCTTGCCATATAGGTCATGCAGTCTAACAGGCCCTCTGGTGTCAGCGGTATCTGTGGTGGGAAAAGATGCAGTGTGAAATTTATAGCAAGCCTCTGAGGGAGAATGGTAATGTAGGCCTCTGGGATTCTGGAGCAAGGTCATGATATTTGCAGCAGAGAAATATATGCCTTTTGAAAAATAACTCTTGTCATGCTATTGGGACCTGGTAGAGATAGAATGCTTGGTAATTTGGAGCCTCAAATGATCCTGCACCTGGAATTATCCCTACTGATCTGGGGTCCATCAGATCTGTCAAGTCATAACATTGGGTAAGCCCAGAATCGGTCTATTATAAAATGGGAATGTTACAGGCTCAAGCCTAAGCCTAGGAGAGCACAAGTTAACAGCACAAGCAGGTGGCCCACACTTCCATGTCACTCACTACGGTTGCAGCAGCACCCATCTCCCAGGCCACACCAGTGGCTATAGGGAGGATCGCATATGATCAGCTGAGGGAGGAGGAAAAAGCCTGAACCTGGTGTACAGTTGAGTTGACTCAGTATATGGAAGCAAGCTGAACACAGAGTGCTGCATTATGTCCACATTCAAGGGTGACCTTGAAAAGCAGAGAAAAGTGAAAATATTTCCAGTAGGCAGAGCTGCAAGTGACATACCCGGTCATTCACTTTGAGCGGAAAGAGAAGTAGCACAAGGTAAGAACATACATGCAGATTCCTAGACAGTGTCCAGTGGCCTGGCTGGTTGCTTAGGGGCCTGGAAGGAAAAGAGGCTGTCCCACTAACCTCTCTCTACTAAGTTTCTACTGAAAGAGAGAGGCCCACAGGAACCATGAAGGAGTTGCTTCCTGAACATACAGGGAAAAGAGGATCTGTACAGCAAAAAGGGCGGTCTGTGGCAGCATGGAGCTGAACTGCTCTACCTGCCTTTAGGAGAGCCTACTGGGGTCTTCAGTTGACTGACAACTTCTAGCTACTGCCACTTTCTTTCTACTGTGGTTTTCATGACAAGGTCCTACTTTCCCTGGCTGCTACCAGCCAATGACTCAGCATCACGAGGAGGTACTAAAGACAGTCCATTTTGGCCTAATGCCAGACACATCTAGTGGACAACCTTTGTTTAGGGACTCCTCTTAGCTTAACAAAGACTTTCTTAGAACTGTGTTGCAATCTGAGATTCTACTTCCACACTTCTTCCTCTCCATTCTCCTTTCACAGCCTGAAGGATGTTTCCACCTCCCTTGCTCTCTCCCCCTTTATCCTTCACAGATGTTCCCCCACAATATTGTATATGTAATCCCATCTTGCTGTCTGCTTTTCAGAGAACCCAAACTAGCACTGTTAAGATGTCTTTCATTATATATGAAGTGATATACCATTAATCAAGATAAAACGGGTTCCTAAAGCAACCACTAACAAAATAAAACAAAGACATAGCTGAAAAGCCAATAGGGGAGGTAAAATGAAATATAAAAAAATCTCAATCAATCCAAGAGAAGGCAAATGAAAGAAAAACAAAGGAACCAAGAAAGAAGGAATATATAATAAGTAGCAAGATGCTAAAATTAAACCCAACCATACAATTAAATGTTAAAAGGTAGAAATTGTTAGATGGAATAAAAAGGAAAGATCCACTTGTATGTTGTTTATGAGAGATACATTTTAAATATAAAGTCATAAAAAAAGTTGAAACAAAGGGATGGAAGAATAATACCATGCAAAAACTAACTGTAAGAAAGCTGATATTGTTTTATTAATATCAAACAAAATAAACTTCAAGTCAAAAAGCAATAACAAGAATAAAAAGGAGACATTTCATAATAGTAGAACAGTCAGTTCATTAAGAAGGCAGGATTTTTTTTTTTTTAGAGATTTTATTTACTTGACAGAGAGAGACACAACGAGAGAGGGAACACAAGCAGGGGGAGTGGGAGAGGGAGAAGCAGGCTTCCCGTGGAGCAGGGAGCCCAATGCGGGGCTCCATCCCAGGACCCTGGGATCATGACCTGAGCTGAAGGCAGATGCTTAACAACTGAGCCACCCAGGTGCCCCAAGAAAGTAGGACTAAGAATGAAACAAATCCATAATTGTAAGTTTTTGAGTCACAGTATCACTTGGCATCAGGGAAATACAAATCAAAACCACAATGAGATACTACCTCACACCAGTCAGAATAGCTAAAATTAACAAGTCAGGAAACAACGAATGTTGGCCAGGATGCGGAGAAAGGGGAACCCTCGGGCACCTGGGTGGCTCAGTCAGTTAAGCATCTGCCTTTGGCTCAGTTCATGATCCCAGGGTCCTGGGATAGGGTGTCCCGCATCAGACTCCCTGCTCAGCGGGGAGTCTGCTTCTCCCTCTCCCTCTGCTCTCCCCACCCCCGCTTGTGCACATGAGCTCTCTCTCTTTCTCGCCAATAAATAAATAAAACCTTAAAAAAAGAAAGAAAGGGGAATCATCTTACAATTCCCATCTTACAATGTTGGTGGGAATGCAAACTGGTACAGTCACCCTGGAAAATAGTACGGGGAGGTTCCTCAAAAAGTTAAAAATAGAGTTACCCTATGACACATCCTCTGATAAACTTATTCCTCAGTATTTTGTTTTGTAATGCTGTTGTAAGTGTAAACTTTTATATTTCATTTGCCAATTTTATTCCTAGTATATAGAAATACAACTGATTTTTAGGTACTGACTTTGTATCCGGTGTTCTTGCTAAATTCACTTAATTAGTTTTAATAGTTTTAGGTAGATTCCTTTGGAATCAGATTATTTGTGTATACAACTACATCTTCTGTGAAAAAAAGACAGTTTTACTTCTCCTTTACAATCCTTTTTTTTTAGTCTTTCCTTTTGCCCTGGCTAAGATCTCCAGTACAGTGTTGAATACAAGTAGTGAGAACAGATACCCTTGCCTTGTGATGGTAGGGGGAATGCATTCAGTATTTTACTTATGTTGTATGACGTTAGCTACAGTTATTTTATAGATAGCTTTTCATCAGGGTGAGGAAGTTTTCTTTTATGCCTGGTTTGTTGAGAATTTCTACTTTTGTCATGAATGGATGTTGAAATTTGGTCAAATGCTTTTTCTGTATCTCTTGAGCTAATCATAATTTTTCTCCTGTTTCTGTTAATGTGCTTTTATTGATTTCCTAATATAAAGCCAATCTTGCCTTTCTGAAATAATGCCCCACTTGGTCTTGATGTATTATCATCTTTATATATTATTTGATTTAATTTGCTAATATATATTGTTAAGGATTTTTGCATCTAGGCTTAGGAAGGATATTGGTCTGTAATTTATCTTTTCAATGTCCTTGTCAGCTTTTGATATCAGGGTTATGCTGACCTCATAAAATTGGTTAGAAAGTACTCCCTTTTTCCTCTCTATTCGAAAAGTTTGTATAGCACTGATATTATGTCCTGCTCAGAAATGTTGGACAGAACTCACCAGTGCAACCATGTAGACTGGAGTTTTCTTTATGTGAAAATTTTAATTATAAGTTGAATTTCTTTAATAGATATGTGGCTATCAGATTTTGTTTTTCTTGTGCTGGTTTTGCTAAGCTGTATCTTTCAATAAATGTCTAGTTTATCTTAATTACCAAATTTATTGCCATTAAAATGTGTTCATAATATTTTATTATCCCTTCAATGTCTACCGGAGCTGTAGTGAATGTCCTCTTTCATTACTAATACTGTTAATTTGTATTTTCTCTTTTTCACTATCTTCTTGCTCTGGATTCATCAATTTCATTAGTCTTTTTCAATGAAACAACTTTTGGTTTTGTTGATTTTGCCAGTGGTTTGCAGGCTTATTGTTTTACTGATTTCCACGCTTTATGTTTTTATATTCTACTTATTTTGGTTTAATTTGCTCTTTTCCTAGCTTTTTAAGTAAAAGTTTAGATTACTGATTTTATACCTCTCCTGTTGTCTACTTTAAGTATTTGATTCTATAAATTTCTAAGGATTTCTATGGCTGCATCCCACAAATTTTGACATGTTTTGCTCTCATTTCCATTCAGTTCAAAATATCTTTTATTAAGTTTTAATTCCAGTACAGTTAACATACAGTATTACTAGTTTCAGGTGTACAATATAGTGATCCAACAATTCTACATATTACTCAGTGCTCATCATGTTAAGTGTACTCTTTAATTCCAATCACCTATTTTGCCCATCTCCCCACCCATCTACCCTCTGGTGACCATCAGTTTGTTCTCTATAGGTGAGAGCATATTTCTTGGTTTGTCTTTTTTCCTTTGCTCATACCTTTTGTTTCTTAAATTCCATATGAGTGAAATGATATGGTATTTGTCTTTCTCTGATTCACTTATTTTGCTTAGCATTTTACTTTCTAGCTCCATCCATGTCATTGCAAATGGCAAAATTTCATTATTTTTGTGGCTGAATAATATTCCATTGTATAAATATATCACATCTTCTTTATCCATCTACTGATGGACACTTGGGCTGCTACAATAATTTGGCTATTGTAAATAATGCTGTGATAAACATAGGGATACATGCATCCCTTTGAATTAGTGCTTTTGTATTCTTAGGGTAAATACCCAGTAGTGCCATTACTGGATCGTAAGGTTGTTCTATTTTAAACTTTTTTTTTTTTAAAGATTTTATTTGCTTATTTGAGAGAGAGAGAGAGAGCACGAGGAGGTGGAGGGGCAGAGGGAGAGGGAGAAGCAAACTTCCCACTGAGCAGGGAGCCCGATGCGGGGCTCGATCCCAGGACCCCAAGATCATGACCTGAGCCGAAGTCAGAGGCTTAACCGATTGAGCCACCCAGGCGCCCCTCTATTTTAAACTTTTTGAGGAACCTCCATACTCTTTTCCACAATGGCTGCATCAGTTTGCATTCCCACCAACAGGGCAAGAGGGTTCCTTTTTCTCCACATCCTTGCCAACACCTGCTGTTTCTTGTGTTGTTGATTTTGGCCGTTCTGACATGTGTGAAGTGATCGTTGATCGTAGTTTTGATTTTGCATTTTCCTGATGATGAGTGATGTTGAGCATCTTTTCACGTGTCTGTTGGCCATCTGGAGGTCTTCTTTGGAGAAATGTCTGTTCATGTCTTCTGCTTATTTTTAATTGGATTATTTGGGTTTGGGGTGTTGAGTTTTATAAGTTCTTTGTATATTTTGGATATTCACCCTTTATCAGAGATGTCATTTGCAAATATCTTCTCACATTCTATAGGTTGCCTTTTAGTTTTGTTGATTGTTTCCTTTGCTGTGCAGAAACCTGTTATTTTGATGTGCAGAAACCTGTTATTTTGATGTAGTCCCAGTAGTTTTTTGCTTTTGTTTTTCTTGACTCAGGAGACATATCTAGAAAAATGTTGAGGCAGTTAATGTCAGAGACATTACTGCTTGTGTTCTCTTCTAGGATTTCTATGGTTTCAGGTCTCATATTTAGGTCTTTAATCCATTTTGAGTTTATTTTTGCAGGTAGCTGTCCAGTTTTCCCAACACCATTTGTTCCCATTGGATACTTTTTCCTGCTTTGTCAAAGATTAATTGACCATATAGTTGTGGGTTCATTTCTGGGTTTTCTATTCTGTTTTATTGATCTATGTGTCTATTTTTGTGCCAGTACCATGCTGTTTTGATTACTACAGCTTTTTAATATAACTTGAAGTCTGGCATTGTGATACCTCCAGTTTTGTTTTTCAAGATTGCTTTGGCTATTTGGCGTCTTTTGGGTTCCATACAAATTTTAGGATTGTTCTTTCTATTTCTGTGAAAAATGCTGCTGGTATTTTGATACGCATTGCATTAAATATGTAGATTGCTTTGGGTAGTATAGATGTTTTTTTTTCTTTTTTTTAATTTAATTTTTTTTTTATTATGTTCAGTTACCCAGTGCTCATCCCAACATGTTCCCTCCTTAGGACCCATCACCCAGTCACCCCCCCCCCCACCTCCCTTCTGTAACCCTCAGTTTGTTTCGTGGAGTCCAGAGTCTCTCATGGTTTGTCTCCCTCTCTGATTTCTTCCTATTTAGTTTTCCCTCCCTTCCCCTGTGGTCCTCTGCTCTAGTCCTTATTTTATGTTCCACATATAAGTGAAACCATATGATAAATGTCTTTCTCCACTTGACTTATTTCACTTAGCATAATCCCCTCCAGGATGGAACTGAAGGGGAGTAGGGACATTTCAATAATATTTGTTCTTCCAACCCATGAGCATGGAATGACTTTCCCTTTCTTTGTGTCATCTTCAATTTCTATCATCAGTGTTTTATACTTTTCAGAGTACAGGTCTTTCATCTCTGGTTAAGTTTTTCCCAGATATTTTATTGTTTGGGTGCAATTAAAAATGGGATTGTTTTCTTAATTTTACTTCCTGCTGCTTCATTATTAGTGTATAGTAATGCAACGATTTCTGTAGATTGATTTTGTATCCTACAAATTTACTGAATTCATATATCAGTTCTAGTAGTTTTTTGGTGGTGTCTTTGGGTTTTCTATATACAGTATCATGTCATCTGCAAATAGTGAAATTGTACTTCATCCTTACCATTTTCAATGCCTTTTATTCCTTTTTGTTGTCTCATTGCTGAGGCAGGACTTCCAGTACTATGTTGAATAAAAGTAAACATCCTTGTCATGTTCCTGACTTTAGAAGAAAAGCTCTCAGTTTTTCCCCATTGAGTATGATGTTAGCTGTGGGTTTCTCATATAAGACCTTTATTATGTTGAGGTACATTCCCTCTAAACCTACTTTGTTGAGGGTTTTTATCATGAATGGATGTTGTACCTTTTCATATGCTTTTTCTGCATCTGTTGAAATCATATGGTTTTTATCCTTTCTTATTGATATGATGTATCACATTGATTTGTAAATTTTGAAACACCCTTGCATCCTGGGAATAAATCCCACTTGATCATGGTGAATGATTTTTTTAATGTATTGTTGAGTTCAGTTTGCTAGTATTTTGTGGAGAATTTTTGCATCTATGTTCATCACAAATATTGGCTTGTAGTTCTCTTTTTTTGTGGTGCCTTTTGGAAGTTTTCCTTTCTCTTTTATTTTTTGGAATAGTTTGAGAAGAATAGGTACTAACTCTTCTTTAAATATTTGGTAGAATTCATCTGTGAATGTGTCTGGTCCTGGAATTACTTTTATTGGGAGTTTTTTGATTACTGATTTAATTTCATTGCTGCAATAAGTTTGTTCAAAAAAATTTTTTCTATTCTTGCTTCGGTTTTGGTAGGTTATATGTTTCTAGGACTTTATTCATTTTTTCTAGGTTGTCCAATTTGTTGGCATATAATTTTTCATAATATTCTTTTACAGTCCTTTGTACTTCTGTGGTGTGGGTTGTTATTTCTCCTTTTTCATTTCTGATTTTCTTCAGGACTTTATTTTTTCCAAATCTGGCTAGAGGTTTATCAATTTCATTGATTTTTTAAAAGAACCTGCTCCTAGTTTCATTGATCTTTTTTTTTTTTTAGTTTCTGTATCATTTATTTCTGTTCTAATCATTATTTCCTTCCTTCTTCTGGTTTTGGGTTTTCTTTGTTCTTCTTTTTCTAGTTCCTTTAGGTTTAAGGTTAGGTTGTTTATTTGAGGTTTTTCTTGCTTCTTGAGGTAGGCTTGTATGGCTATAAACTTCCCTCTTAGAACTGATTTTGCTGCATCCCAAAGATTTTGGAGCATTATGTTTTCAATTTCTTCTCTGATTTCTTTACTGACCCATTCGTTGTTCAATAGCATGTTATTTAATCTCCATGTATTTGTGCTCTTTCTAGATTTTCTCTTGTGATTTTCTTGTGATTGATTTCTAGTTACACACCTTTGTGGTAAAAAAAAAAAAAGATGCATGGTATGACTCTGATTTTCTTGAATTTGTTGTGACTTGTTTTGTGGCCTAATATGTGATATATTCTGGAGAATATTCAATGTGCACTTGAAAAGAATGTGTATTTTGCTTTTTTAGGATGGAATGTTCTGAATATATCTATTAAATCCATCTGGTCCAGTGTCATTTGAAGCCACTGTTTCCTTGTTGATTTTCTGCCTGGATGATCTGTCCATCAGTGTAAGTGGGGTGTTAAAGTCCCTATTATTTTTTGTTTTTTGAGTGTTGAGTTTGATGATAAGTTCTTTATAGATTCTGGATACTAGCCCTTTATCTGATGTCATTTGTGAATACTTTCTCCCATTCTGCAGGTTGCCTTTTAGTTTTGTTGATTGTTTTCTTTATGAATAGACATTTCTTCAAAGAATACATACAAATGGATAACAGACACATGAAAAAATGCTCAACATCACTTAGTATCAGGGAAATACAAATCAAAATCACAGTGTGATATTACCTCACACCGGTGAGAATGGCTAAAATTAAAAAGTCAGGAAATGACAGGTGTTGGCGAGGATTTGGAGAAAGGGCAACCCTCTCACATTGTTGGTGGGAATGCAAGCTGGTGCAGTCACTCTGGAAAACAGTATGGAGGTTCTTCAAAAGATTAAAAATAGAACTACCCTATAACCCAACAATTGCACTACTAGATATTCATCCAAAGGATACAAAAATAGTGATTTGAAGGGGCACCTGCACCCCAATGTTTATAGCAACAATGTCCACAATAGCCAAAATATGGAAAGAGCCCGGATGTCTGTCGACAGATGAATGGATAAAGATGTGGTTTATAGGGGTGCCTGGGTGGCTCAGTTGGTTGAGCGACTGCCTTCGGCTCAGGTCATGATCCTGGAGTCCCAGGATCGAGTCCCGCATCGGGCTCCCTGCTCGGCAGGGGGTCTGCTTCTCCCTCTGACCCTCCCCCTTCTCATGTGCTCTCTCTCATTCTCTCTCTCTCTCAAATAAATAAATAAAAAATCTTTAAAAAAAAAAAGATGTGGTTTATATATACAATGGAATATTATTCAGCCACTGAAAAGAACGAAATCTTGCCATTTGCAATGACATGGGTGGAACTAGAGGGTATTATGCTAAGCAAAATAAGTCAATCAGAGAAAGACAATTATCATATGATTTCACTCATATGTGGAATTTAAGAAACAAAACAGAGGATCATAGGGGAAGAGAGAGAAAAAAAACAAGATGAAATCAGAGAGGGAGGCAAACCATAAGAGACTCCTAATGATAGGAAACAAACAGTACTGCTGGAGGGGAGGTGGGAGGGGGCACGGGGTAACTGGGTGATGGACATTACAGAGGGCATGTGATGTAATGAGCACTGGGTGTTATATGCAACAGATGAATCACTGAACTCTACCCCTGAAACTAATAATACATTATATGTTAATTAATTTAATTTAAATAAAGTTAAATTAAAAGATGTGTAACACTCCTAAATTGAAAACTAGAAACTACAAAACATTGTGAAACAAATGAAGAAGACAAATAAATGGAGAGATACACCCTATTCATGGCTGATAAGACCCAGTATTGTTAAGATGTCTTTTTTCCCTAGTTTTTGATATTCAATTTAATCCCAAGCAATCTACAATTTAATGCAAGCCCTATCAAAATACTAACAGCATTTTTAAATAGAACTAAAACAAACTCCTAAAATTTATATGGAACCCCTAAAGACCCTGAATAGCCAAAGCAACCCTGAAAAAGAAGAACAAAATTGGAGCTATAAAAATCTTAGATTTCAAGTTATACTACAAAGCTGTAGCAAGCAAAACAATATGGTACTGGCACAAAAACAGACACAAAGATCAATGGAACAGAGTAGAGAGTCCAGAGATAAACCCATACTTATATGGTCAATTAATTTATGACAAAGGAGGCAAGAACACACAAAGGGAAAGGGAAAAAGTCTCTTCAACAAATGGTGCTGAGAAAACTGGACAGCTACATTCTAAAGAATGAAACCAGACACTTTCTTACACTATAAAAATAAGCTCAAAATGAATTAAAGACCGAAATGTGAAACCTGAAGCCATAAAACACCTAGAAGAAAACATAGGCAGTAATCTCTTTGACATCAGCCATAGAAACATTTTTCTAGATATGTCTCCTGAGGCAAGGGAAACAAAAGCAAACTGAAACTACTGGGACTACACCAAAATAAAAAGCTTCTGCGCAGTGAAAGAAACCATCAATGAAACAAAAAGACAATCCACCAAATTCGAGAAGATATTTGCAAATGGTATATCCCATAAGGGGTTAATATGCAAAATATATAAAGAACTTATATAACTCAGCACCAAAAAGCCAAACAATCCAATTAAAAATGGGCAGAAGACATGAACAGATATTTCTCCAAAGATAACATACAGATGCCAACAGACACATGAAAAGATGCTCAACATCACTTATCATCAGAGAAATGCAAATCAAAACTTCAATGAGATACCACCCCACACCTGTCAGAATAGAATCGCTAACAAGATGTCCTTTGACAGATGAATGGATAAAGATGTGGTATATATATACACAGTGGAATATTACTCAGCCATCAGAAATGATGAATACTTACTGTTTACACTGATGTGGATGGAATTGGAGGATATTATGCTAAGTGAAATAAGTCAACTGGAGAATTATCATATGGTTTCACTCATATGTGGAACATAAGAAACAGCGCAGAAGACCATAAGGGAAGGGAGGGAAAACTGGATGGGGAGAAATCAGAGAGGGAGACAAACCATGAGAGACTCTTAACTACGGGAAACAAACTGAGGGTTCCTGGAGGGGAGGGGGGTGGGAGGATGGGGTAACTGGGTGATGGGCATTAAGGAGGGCACATGATGTGATGAGCACTGGGTGTTATATGTAAATGATGAACTGTTGAACACTACATCTGAAAGTAATGATGTATTACATGTTAGCTAATTGTATTTAAAAAACAGAATGGCTAAAATAAAAAACACAAGAAATAAGTATTGGTGAGGGCGTGGAGAAAAAGGCACCCTCATGCGCTGTTGGTAGGAATGCAAACTGGCACAGCCACTGGGGAAAACAGTATGGAGGCTCCTCAAAAATTAAAAATAGAATTACCATATGATCCAGTAATTCCACTACTGGGTATGTGCCCAAAGAATATGAAAACACTAATTTGAAAAGATATATGCACCCCTATGTCTACTGTAGCATTATTTACAATAGCCAAGATATGGAAACAACCCAAGTGTCCATCCATACATGAATATATATACATGTATATATGTATTATAATATGTATATATATAATGGAATGTACATAATATATAATATATACAATGCAACATGTAATATATAATGGAATCTATATGATGGAATATTAGTCATAGAAAAAATGAAATCTTGCCATTTGCAACAACATGGATGGATCTAGAGAGTATAATGCTAAGTGAAATAGGTCAGAGGAAGACAGATACCATATGATTTCACTCAAATGTGGAATTTAAGAAACAAAACAAATGAACAAAGAAAAAGACTTAAATATAGAGAACAAATCGGTGGTAGGTGGGAAGATGGGTGAAATAGGTGAAGGGGTTTAAGAGTGAACTTATCCTGATGAGCACGGTGTAACGTAGATAATAGTTAAATCACTATATTATATACCTGAAACTAATATAGCACTGTAGTTAATTACACTGGAATAAATAAATATTTTTAAAACGCAGTAAGAAGAAAAAAAAAGATTCATTGTAATCCCAATTAAAATCCCAGCAGTGGTTTTTTTGTTTTTGTTTTTTGTTTTTGGTAGAAATAGTCAAGCAGATACGAAAGTTTAGATAAAAATAAAAAGGAACTAGAATAGTGAAAACAACCTTGAAAAACATAACAAAGTTGGAGAACTTAAATTCCCTACTTTCAAGAATAAATTTAAAGCTGCAGTAATTAAGACAGTTGGTAGTGACATAAGGATAGACAAATAGATCAACTGCGCAGAAGTAAGATTCCAGATATAGAGTCAGTCGGTTTTCTATAAAGACACCAGAGCAAATCAACAGGGAAAGGAAAGCTTTTTCTACAAGCAATGCTGGAATAACTATACAGCAAAAAATGAACCCCAAATACTGTTTTATACCATACACTAGACTTAGCTTGAGACCTTGAGATGAATCATACACCTGGAGGTAAAGGCTTCTTCAGCCTCTTAAAGAAAGAAGAATACCTTTGTGAGCTTAGGATAAGCAAAGATTTTTTTTTTTCTTTTAGACAGAAGATAGCAGTAACCACAAGAAAAGAATTTGTAAACTGGACTTCTCCAACAGCAAAAACTGCTCAGCTTTCTCCCAGTCTGAGGCACTTATTTTCTGACAAATGATTTATTTTACCAGAATATTTAAAGAGCTCATTAGTATTAATAACAAAAAAAAACACAACCCAGTATAAAAACTGAACAAGGAGTTGACAGACACTTCACAAAAGAAGATATGCAAATGATCTGCATGCACATGAAAATATCCTTAATATTATTAGCCATGAGAGAAATGCAAATTAAAACCACAGTGAGATTCTATTTCACTTCCTAGGGTGGCTAAAATGGAAAAGATTAACACCAAATATTAGTGAGAATGTATACTGCTGACACAATCCTTTCAGAAAAATGTTTGGCTCTTTCTCACCAAGTTAAACATATATCTATCCTATGACCCAGAAATCCATTCCTAGGTATTTACCCAGAGAAATGAAAATATATGTCCACAAAAACGCCTCTATAAGAATATTCATAGCTGCGTGAGTCATGATTATCAAAATCTGGAAACGACTCCAACATCTACCAAGAGGAGAATAGATAAACATGTTATGGTACATTCCAAAGTGTAATCTGCTCAGCAATAAAAGGAAATCAATTACTGAAACCTGTAAGAAAATGGATGAATCTCAAAATATTATATATATTAATATTAAAATATTAAATATTAACAAAAGAAGTCAGACATCATAGAGTACAAACTGTATTATGGTATCATGGCCTCCATTTTAAAGAGAGGCAGCTGGGACTCAGAGGGGTTCAGCAGCTTCATCAAGGTTGAACTGTGGTTGGAGAGTTGGGACTTCTGACCCCAGAGCTCATTCTTACTATGCTGTACTGTGTAATTAAGAATTATTTCTTGGGCGCCTGGGTGGCTCAGTTGGTCTAAGTGACTGTCTTCGGCTCAGGTCATGATCCTGGAGTCCCGGGATCGAGTCCCGCATCGGGCTCCCTGCTCGGCAGGGAGTCTGCTTCTCCCTCTGACCCTCCTCCCTCTCATGCTCTCTGTCTCTCATTCTCTCTGTCTCAAATAAATAAATAAAATCTTAAAAAAAAATTATTTCTTAATTCCTTTAATTACACACTAAACAAGAGGCATTTTCCTTAATTTTATACATAAGGAAACGGAGGCTCACAGGCATCAGACAACTTGCCCACAGTCTTCCCATGAGCTGGAAGGAGATTCCAGCCTGCTCTCTGAAGCCCACATATATCCTGAAAATGCACTGCCTGGCTAAGAGCTTGACATTCCTCGTTTGCCTGCCTCCTCACTAAGGACTGTGGTTTTTCTTTTGCTCTAATCTTCAGAGGATTTTATTTATAACTCCCTCGAAATGGGCTTCCCAAAAAACCCATCGTTCCACACAGCAATATTTAGAGCTAATTGCCTGGGCAGCCTCTTTCATCAGCTTCATCTTAGGGAGAATTTACTTGATTTACTTGCTTTCAATTTCTAAGCCTTCATTTGTTAGCTTCCTTAATCAAACAAATTAGACCTCAAGTCTTTGAAGATGGACTATCAGAGAGAATATATCATGTGTTCAGCATAAAAATTAAGCGAAATCTAAGATCAGGTGTTTAGAAAGAGATATTTTGGTCAGATTTGATCACAATAAGCCAACCTTTTTCTGGGCTTGAATTTTCCCTTTGAACTCGGAGGACAAATACCTTCTTGAGCCTCCAAGACCACTTGGTTTGGCCCTGGCATTCCTACAGATGTCTGAGCCACAGGTGGTTAGACAGCAGCTAGGAAGATCTTATCTACATACAGAACCTTGGCCTATAGGGGTTAGAATTCTGACAGGGCCAAAGAAATCAGGAGACACTATAGCGTAGTATTACCAAAAAATGGCCCATGGAAGGCTTCATCCATAGCTTGAACTCTTCCACATAATCAGAGGAGAACTAATTTAGTTTTCCAAGTTTCTGTCCACTGGAGGTTAGCCATTGGCCTTACATCCATAAACCTGGCTTCCCACCTCTGTGAGGATATGTGTCAACATGGAGGTATGCTGCTGAGATATCTTTTCAAGAGAACCTGCCGCAAGGAGGGTAGCTGGCAGCTATCATCCAGATGCTACAAATTTGGATCTCTAGCAGAGTTCACACTGAGGCCATGCTCTCTCTGGTTTGATACCAGCCAGACTGATCCTAGAAGGGACACTAGAGCCATGACATTCCTGTTAGACATAAGACTCATATAATGGGAAATCTTTGCTCTGGGGATCCTCATCTGCCTAGGCCTTTTCAGATCTGTTCTGCAGTCTGCGGTTCTCCCTCCTGTCTTCCTTTCTTAACTCTCTCCTTTTAAACATCACATTCTGAGGACAATTCCTACCAACTTCCACTCTATGCCAGTGAATCTCTAACACATCTAATTCCATCTTGGTGTCCACTCTTGGAGCACTCAAACTTATACAGTTGATACACAAAATGGGGTTTTGGATACTAGCTCACCCACCCCATAGCTAGCAAAGAGAACACTAGCCCAACTGACATGTGGGGCATGGACAGTTCCTGGAATAAGAAAGTATACCTCAGCTGCTGAAGATTTCATGGGTGGTGACCTGGAAAAATGTCCCCATGGAGAAGAACATCTTTGCCAATGAAGTGATGCAGGCATTTGAAATACATGAGGAAAAGAGTAACTCCAAGGCCAGTTATTACTAAATTGTACTGACACACCAGGGAGGGATAATTAGAAATCGAGGGCCATTAACAAACAATTCAGGACTAAGTGTGAGAGCCAGACAGCCTCTCTGGACACTTACAAAGAGTCTCTTATCTCTGCAGTGGAATAATGATCACAGTTGAAGAGAAGACTCAGGATCTAATAGTTTCTTAGAGCTCTAGAGATATTTAAATGCTCAACCAAGACAGGGTTGTTATGCTAAGGTTTGGCCCTTAGCTAGGAAAACCTTGGACCATGAAAGCTTGGATGGGGGCATCTGGGTGGAGGCTCCCAAGAATCTTACTTTTCCCTGGCAGATGGTAAAGGAAGGAGTTTTAAAACTCAGTGAGGAAAGAATACTAGAATCCATATTTTATGTGAGATCAGAAGACCCACCTGAGGACTGTATTGCATTGGACAGTCCAGTGGACACAGCATTCACCAGGGCCATGAGGAATAGGCTGTGAAGTTCAGTAGTGGCAGGGCCAAGCTGGGCTTACTGATAGCAATGGGAAATGGAGCCTGGAAGTAATAGAGACCAGGTGGCAGCACCTGATCAGGAGAAGCTAAGGGGCTGCAATTCCCATAATGACTGGCAATGTCAGAGAGGCAGCCCTTGGCTTGACTACAGGGAATGGTGGAGATGGTCGGAGGAACATGACCAAATAGATGAGAAGCCAAGAGTGCTGCTTAATACAATCAGAAGAAGAAAAGAACAGAGGAGAAGGAGACTGAAGGCAGTCATCTCAATAAGAGGACAGTATCATTTGTTCAGTTAGTAGCCGTGAGCCAGTTTTCTGATTTGAAATCCAGTGACTGAAGAGGTGGCCAGATCTCCAGGAGAAGGGCCTGGCAACATGATGGCAAGTATAATGACTCCTTCAGTCCTTCCTTAAAAAGACCTATGGCAATTTACTTGGGTGACTGCACAGTGGGAATATGAATACCCAGACATTTCAAGAAGTACTGGACACAGAGTCTTACTTGACACTGACAACCAAAGACCCCAAGTATTTTCATAATCCCCTAGTGAATGAAGAAGACCTGGCTAGTCTAGTTTACAGTAGGTTTAAGGGTCCATGCACCCATACATGGCAATTGGAGTACTGAGCTCCTGGCTTGTGGGTAAGAGTGAGCATAGTGGGGAAAGGTCAACTGGAAGCCTCTAAAGTAAATAAAAACAATACCACATCCAAAGTTTTTTTTTTTTTAGAAGGGGGTAGAGGGATGACTGTAGACTACTACAAACTTAGTCAAATAGCAGCTCTTATTACAATGTTGTTTCAGACACTGTGTCTTTGCTACAGCTGATTGTTAAGGTCTCAGAGGTAGACAGTATGTGGCTATTGACTTGGTATCTTCATTATTTCTACTCCAGTCAAAAAAAATCAGAAGATCAAAAACAGTCTGCATTTACATGGAACAGACAACAGTATTTATTTCATATTGCCCCAGGGCTATGTTAACTTTCCCATTTGTTGTCATAATATAACTGCAATAGTTCTGAACCAGCTAGAAACTAAGGGGGTGAAAGCAAGAGTAGCCCCACTTACCGTTACACTCAATGACCCACATGGGAATTTTGTGCCTCCCATCACCACAGGTCTGGGCTTTGCAGGGTTCGAGGTCCTAGTCATCAAAGAGAGGACCCTTAAAAGACTGTTTCCACCCGGGCACTCTGGACTTCTGGTGTCCAAGGACCAGCAGGTAAGAAAGGGAGGCATCATTCTGGCAGGGGTAACTGCTTCCTGCTGAGGAGGCAGAGCTACGCTTACACAATGGGGACAGAGAGGAATATGTCTGAAATGCGGTGGAGCCAAATAGGCACTTTTAGTAGTTTTTGCCCAGTTATACTGGGGGCTCAGATCCCTTAGCGACGAGAGATTGGGGTCTACCATTGGGTAAGCCATAAAGACCTGCCCAAGTGACACTGAAAAGTAAAGAGAATTTAGAACGGATAGTGGAGGAGGGAGACTGACTAAATGCAGAAATGGAGCTATTAGTTCATCCAACTAACCTCTTCTAGGTTTCTCCTCTAGAAAAGATGCCCACATGAACCAGGGAGATGCTGCTTACCAAACACATGTTGAGCAACAGATCTGTGTGGCAGAAGCTGTGGAAATGGCAGCCATGGAAGTATTGCACTCAGATCTCCCTTCAAGAGAAGCACCTATGAGGAGAATAGTTCCTGGGCAGCCTCCAGCTCTTCACCTTGGATCTAATGCAGCTTTCATTCTGAGGCCTTGCTCTCCATCGGTTTCTCCTAGCCAGTGGCCAAGCACGGGAAGAAGATGAAAGCTGGCCATACCAGCCCAACGTGGGACTCCTGTGATGGGCAGTCTTTGCACTGGGGCTTCCTGTTGGTCTGGCTGAGATGTTACCAGAGTTTCACTGCCACTGAAATCTCCTCCTACTCAGTTCTCCTCTCTTCCCTCTCCTTGCACAGCTGTTAGCCCTGCACAGGGCTCTGAAGGCTCTCCCTGCCCATTCCTGCTCCCTCTCTCCTGTACCCTTTACAAACATTTCCCTTCTGCATGTTTTATTCTGGTTGGCATATATTTCTCAGAGGACCCAAAGTGGAAGAGGAGGCCTCAGAAAAAGGCAAATAAAATTCCTCTACTAAAAAAAAAAACAACAACCATGCATTGCTGAATGGAGAAGTGATGGGGCAGGGCTTGCAGATATATACTTTCTGGATATTTTCAAAATTGCAAAGAAACAAATAACTGTCATGGAGAAAATCTTTAGTCTAAAGCTATTTTTAAGCATCTCCATAATTCCAAGTTCTATTAACTTGTGTGAAAACTCCTACACTTGTCAGATCAAATTCTTGTTCTCTGCCCAATTTGGAAGTTTCCCTTCTGAGTGGCAAAGGACTGTAATTGAACTTGTGGTCCTGAATCTTGATTGGAAGAAGATTGGCCCAAATCTTATTTCTCTCCAGTTTCTCTGGGATCACTAAGGACAGCACTTCTCTTGACTTTCAGAGGAAGCTGTGAAAAAGCATTAACACTTTGTACTTTATAGCTTGTCATGATGGACTGCAGAGTACCTCCTTACCCATCATCTTATTTTCAATTGTGCACCCACCAGGTGAAGGGCAGTCTTTGCTAACACCTTTTTTTAAACCAGTTGGATGATTTGCCACTTCCATTTTATGATGTGCTTAAAGTAAGATATACAGTTGACTCCTGAACAACATGAATTCATGTGAACTACACAGGTTCACATATATGTGGATTTTAAAAAATACAGTACTGTAAATGTATTTTTCTCTTCCTGATTCTCTTTTCTCTAGCTTATTTGATTGTAAGACTACAGTATATAATACATATAGCATACAAAATGTGTGTTAAACAACTGTTTATATATCAGTAAGACTTTCATCAGCAGTAGGCTATTAGCATTATCAACAATAGCCAGAATATGGAAAGAGGCCAAATGTCCATTAACTGATGAGTGGATAAAGAAGATGTGGTACACACACACACACACACACACACACACACACATACACAGAGGAATATTACTCAGCCATCAAAAAGAATGAAATCTTGCCATTAGCAATGATGTGGATGGAGCTAGAGTGTATTATGTTAAGTGAAATAAGTCAGAGAAAGACAAATATCATATGATTTCACTCATATCTGGAATTTAAGAAAAACTGATGAACATATGGGAATGGGGAAAAAAGAGGAGGTGGGTGGGAAACAAACCATAAGAGACTCTTAATTATAGAGAACCAACTGAGGGTTGATGGAGGGACGTGGGTGGGGGATGGGCTAGATGGGTGACGGGGATTAAGGAGGGCACTTGTGATGAGCACTGGGTGTTGTATGTAAGTGATGAATCACTGAATTCTACTCCTGAAACTAATATTGCACTGTATGTTACCTAACTAGAATTTAAATAAAATTTTGAAGGAAAAAACCCCCCAAAACCCACAGGAGGCTATTAAGTTTGGGGGAGTCAAAAGTTACTTGTGGATTTTCAACTGTGTGGGGTGGGGCAGGGGGTGCTCCAACTCCTACAGGGGTTCAAAGGCCAACTGTAATTGTAAATGGAATTGTTGAAACTAGAGAGCCCACACCAAAAAAGTGACATCCCCTGCATGGTAAAAGAAATAAAAACAAAGCCATATGGGAAATGGTTGAGAAACTGATGCTAAAAATAGGTCAGAAAGAAAAGAGGACTCTAGCTCTTTGATTGTAAAAGAAGCACCAAGTGTTCTCCCTACAACAGATCATCTTATCATGTCTGTATCTTTTGAATAATTGGCTTGAAGACTACTGAAAAAATTTTTTTGGCTATGATTTATTTATTGGAGAGAGAGCTCATGCACGCATGTGCGTGCAAGAGTGGGGGGAAGGGCAGAGAAAGAGGGAGAGAGAGAATCTCAAGCAGACTGGGCAATGAACATGGAGCCCAACATGGGGTTCCATCTCACGACCCTGTGATTATGACCTGAGCCGCAATCAGGAGTCTGATGCTTAGCTGACTGAGCCATCCAAGTGCCCCTCTACTGAAAAAATTTTGTTATTTCTTCTCCCAAATCAGTAAGTGGAAAAAAAAAGTATCTCTGACTTGGTTGAATCAAATCTATCAAAACCTGAGTCATTCCATGCATGGAGGAAACAAGGAGACTGGATTAAAATGGCCTTTGTTACAGTACCAATAGCCGCAGTTGCCGAGCATGTTCAACAAGCCAGAAGCTTCCCACAAATTGCTCTCACCACACAAGGACACTACAAAGTCAGTATAATTTACCCTGCTGTACAGGGTAGATCCCAGAGGCTCACAAATGCCTGGTAACTTTGCTAGGGTCAACCAACTTGGACAAGGCAGAGTCCAGGTGGGTCAGTGCGTGTCCAAAGCTAGTCCACCCTCTCACCTTATCTTCAGGCAAGAAAAAGATGGGGGAGAGGCAGGGAGCGGCTGGGTAGGATTTTTAAAAAAGATTTATTTATTTACTTGAGAGAGAAAGAACAAGAGAGTGAGAAAGAGAGAGCACAAGGGGGCTGGGGGGAGAGGCAGAGGGAGAGAGCGAATCCCAGACTCCACACTTGATCTCACAACCCTGAGATCACAGCCTGGGGTAAGACTGTTTTAAGAGCAATGGCAGATCCTTGTAATGAAATGAAATCAGACTGTGCACAAAGAATTTTATAATAGTTGGAAAGAATGAGAACAACACTGATAACTGTAGGGTTACTGTAAGATGTGGGGAATAATCCTGGTGGGGAACATTTAAAAAATAAGCAGATAATTCTTCCTCTTCTAAACTCCTTTGCACTTCATTTGAGCACATCATCTGGGCCATATTAGGGCTCAAAAGATATTTTTGAACTAATAAATAAATTTGTACCTCTATTAAAATAGCATTGGCTTTTTGCCTTGTGCTGTAGGTATTTAAATCTCCCTTCCTGGATAGTGTTTTTATATCAATAGCCTCTTGCATTTCTGTAGCAATTTATGGTCAAATTTTGTGTACCTCATTTTACTTAGAGCAATTCTATGAGGTTTGAAAGGCCAGCATTCTTATCTACATTTTAAGGACTTTGAGGCTGAGAGAGAAATGATTTGCTTAAAGTCACATACCTAGCACAGGGGAATGCTTGAACTTCAATTAAGGATTTCTATATTTCACATCTGCTTTCTTTCAAACATGCAGAGTCCTCTTACGGAAAACTGCCCTTCTGATTTATCATTGTAGTGTAACATAGCCAAGCCCTACACCTTACTCAGGATAATGTTCCATGAGTATCTGCTGGGTCATTTTTATGAATGAATGATTGAAGGGCATGAATGAAACCCTCCAAGAAATGGTTGAATGAGGTTTGCATTTGGACAATCTAACTTTCAGATCTGGGTGGAAAGTGTTCTAGTAAATTCCTCTGTCTACTCACATTTTATTTAAATAAATATCCTCCCAGATGTCCTCAAAGGAGACAGTTTTACCACACTTCCCAGTTGAAAAATATTTGTGTTTAGTCCTTTCAGAGGCTATAAATCTCTCTAATCAGTGCCTAATGGTTTTTGGGATGACTCTGAGCAAGTATCCCATTAATTGAAAGAATGTTGTCATCTGCCACAGAGATTTCTCATTATGTTTCATCAAATTCAAAACAGAACCCTGTTTGGAATTCTTTTATGAACAGCGTAATTACACCACATCCTATGGTGTTTGGAAGTAATGCTCACAATTAGCATCTCTGCCATGAGTGGGAAGTGATCCATGCTAAGTAGGAGCTGGGCCAGATGGGTCTTGCTAAGACCCCCACCCTTCCCCCTTCAGCTCCATTAAATTAAGCTGTCCCTATGTGTGTGCAAAAAGACATAAATCTTTTACTTCTGTGTGTATTAAAGAAATGCATCCGCTTCCATTAATTAAAAGTCAACTGTTTCTGTTTACAGTGATCAGGGTAGAACAGACACTTATGCCAAAGAATTCCAGAGAAGCAGATCCTGGTGAGATGCCACAGTCCTCAGCAGGCTGTGAAGCAAGAAGAGCTGGGACATGAACTAACCTGTCCTTGTCCTGGAAGGTAAGGGGGACAGCATCCCAACAGACCCAGGCCTCTATTTCCCCTACTGCAAAATGGCCCCAACGTGGGAACATGGCTGTTAATCTCCACGGGTGCACAGAACACAAGATCCTGTCTGATGAACAGCACCACTGGGCCTGCCAGTCCTGTGGAGCAGTGTATATTTTGTCTTGGGATCTCCATTTTCCTCCCAACATTGACAGTTGTTTCTGATTTTCCTTTTCACTTCAAATTGCTCTCCTCCCCTACTCCCCACAAATACAAACCTACTCATAATCTCTTAAGGTACTCAGAGTTTTCTTCTTTCTGTTCTTCCCTTCTTTACTTGCAGTTGTTCCTAAGTCATGTCTCAACCATTTACACCTTAATAAGAAGTTCAGCCAATGTTTGGTTCCCCATGTATATTACATTATATATTGTATGTATGTGTATATATATATATATAGTATATACTCCACATACGTACTATATATAAATATATACATAAAATAAGTGTAGTTCTTCAATACGGGAAAAAGGGTTTTGTGCCTGATTAAAGAATTGTTTAGACTTCCTTCTTATCTATCAGTGTCCTTTTTCTGTCATAAATCTCATAATAGACAAATTGGGGACAATTTTTAAATGAAAAGTAAAAGAATTTCGCCTCCAATCCTATCCCTCAGAATTGACCACCTTAAATATTTTGGTGTATTTTTCTATCTCTTTTCCACTTATAAAATTACAAAATATTTGTTCCTTGCAAAAAAGTATACACTCTTACTCTTGTTTTAGGCATGATTCCAACAATGTTGGTTTCATTTCCCTGTCCACAGTAGATTAGAGATAGCAATTTTAAAGCAGGGAGATTGACAAGGAAAGACAGCAGGTAGAAAAGAATTGAGACTCCCCAACTCTGCTGTCCTATGTCTATCCTCTTGAAGGCTGGTGAGTGAGAAAAACAGAGTTAGACATAAGAATTGGGGGCAAATAGCTCCCTGTATACAACTTGAAACTGAGTCATCAAGACAAGGCAACTACTGAATGGGACAGGTATGTGCAAATGATACACCCAATAAGGGATTCAGATCTAAAATATATAAATAACTTTACAACTCAACACCAAAAAAACCCAAAAACGATCCAATTAAGAAATAGGTAGAGGAACTGAATAGATTTTTTTTTTCCAAGAAGACATACAGATGGCCAAAAAACACATGAAAAGATGTTTAACATCATTCATCATCAGGGAAATGCAAATCAAAAGCACAACGAGGTATCACCTTACACCTGTCAGAATGGCTAGTATCCACAACACAAGAAATAACAGGCGTTGGTGAGGATTTGGAGAAAATGGAACCCTCAGGCACTTTTGGTAGGAATGCAAACTGGTGCAGTCACTGTGGGAAATAGAATGGAGGTTTCTCAAAAATCTAAAAATAGAAATATCATACAATCCAGTAATTCCACTACTGGGTATCTATCTAAAGAAAATGAAAACATTAATTCAAAAAGGTATAAGTTTATTGCAGCATTATTTACAAGAGCCAAAATATGGAAGCAGCCCATGTGTCCACTGATAGATGAATGGAAGAAGAAGATGTGGTATATATATAATGGAATATTACTAAGCCATAAAGAAGAATGAGATCTTGCCATTTGCAGCAACATGGACAGACCTAGAAGGTATAATGCCAAGTGAAATAAGCCAGACAGAGAAAGCCAAATACCATATGACTTCACTCACATGTGGAATGTAAGAAATAAAACAAATGAACAAATAAAGGGGGGAAAAAAAAGACAAACAAAAACCAGACTCTATGTGGTGGGTAGAGCATACAGCTGAGGGCCAGACAGCCCAGGTTTGACTCCTGGCTCAGTTACTTATTAGTATGTGACCTCTCTGTGCCTCGATTTTCCTCTGTACCATGGGGATAGTATCCTATACCTACATCTTAGGGTCATTGGCATATTTAGTGAGTTATTTCACATAAAGTCCTTAGACAAATACTTAGTGCTAGGCAGTAAGTACAATGTACGAACACCCAACCTATAACAGAATAGATGTGAATTTAAGAAAAAAATTGTGAGGGCGCCTGGGTGGCTCAGTTGGTTAAGCGACTGCCTTCGGCTCAGGTCATGATCCTGGAGTCCCGGGATTGAGTCCCGCATCGGGCTCCCTGCTCGGCAGGGAGTCTGCTTCTCCCTCTGACCCTCCTCCCTCTCATGCTCTCTATATCTCATTCTCTCTGTCTCAAATAAATAAATAAAATCTTTAAAAAAAAAAAAGAAAAAAATTGTGAGTTAAGTGTAAAAACCTGAATAATGCATTCCTCCCTTTCATAGAATATTTTAATGCTTCTGTCCTATTTTATTATTAAGTAGGTTTCGTTCCAATTTAAAACAGTTGATTTTTTAAAAGTTAGCTTTATGACTCAACAAATAAACTATGTTTGAGCTCCAGAAAATTGGCATAGTCTTCCCATGCTTTTGATTCATGGTGTGGTTCAAGTCCCTATTTTCATCAAAGTTTGGGGAAAGTGTTAATGACATTGTAGTAAAAGGAAGCTTTTTCACTAAAAAGTTTTAAATACATTAACAAGGGCTATGCTGTACTCCCCACCTCAGCCCTTACTCTCAAACCTCAGGAGGGGTCCTGCTTTAGGGAAATGAAGTCACCACTTTTCTTTTAAATTATAAAAATACCTTTATTTAATGTCAGCTGTGCAATGTTTATAGGAAGCCACAGAAGGATCCTATTCTAGTGGCAGCTGGGGGTGGTTGAAGTGGCCACTGGGAAGCTGTCAAAAGTTCACATTTAGTCTTTAGCAACCAAAAATTCCAATGTTATTTGGAATTATTTGATGCAAAATTCTCCTTTTCTTATATCATTCTGGAATGGGCTGGGAAGCTAGGAAGGGTGAGCTGTGTGGTGGGAGCCAGTGAAAACATCTTTCTTTTCATGCCTATTATTAAAGCAGCTCCATAGGAACTATACCCTTTCTTGCTCTGTTCTCTCCTAATTATTTGATTATTATGAACATAATTGCTATGTAATTGTAATCATAACACATGTACTACTTTGCATTCTTTATTTTTCACTGAGAAGCAATTTAAAAAGGTTTCTACAAAGTCTTCCCTTTTCTCCTTTGAAATTGTGTGATATTTTATTTTATAAATTTGGTACAAGTTTATGGGACACTATCTTTGGACATTATCCAATATCTTCCCATATATATCTTTTCTACATGTAGTTTTCTTTTTCTTTTTCTTCCTTTGAGTTATTATTTTGGGACCATTTCCCAAAGTTAGGATTAATAGGTCAAAGAATGTGAACACTTACTTGCAGTTTTTGTCACATAACACTGTTAGGACTTCCAAAAAATGTGAACAAACTTAGAGTTGTGGAGGTGGTTCTTTATAAGAGAAAATGAAATAGAATTTTGTATTTTCAAGAAGAGAAAGGCAGGATAGGAGAGTAACTGAAAAAGAAAAAAGGCACAAAGAACAGATTTAAGGACCATTTACAGATAGGATATAAATAGTCCTGAAGCCTATGAAGGTGAGGCCAGAAGAGGCATGGAAAAGGAGAATTCTACTTCACTTTTTAAAAGGAGATTCCTCACCTATGAAGCTAATCTGTAAAAGAGTCCATTGCTCCTCCCTTTTATTTTTATTTATTTTTTCTAGTTATTTAAATTCAACTAGTCAACATATAGTGCATGCCAATAACCAGCAGGGAAATTGAAGCAGTAATCAAAAACCTCCCAAAAAAACAAGAGTCCTGGGCCAGATGGTTTCCCAGTGGAATTCTACCAAACATTCAAAGAAGAAATAATACCTATTCTACTGAAGCTGTTTCAAAAAATAGAAAATAGAAGGAAAACTTCCAAACGCGTTCTATGCTCCTCCCTTTTAATTCAAGGTTACCAGTGGAATCATTTCCATAAATTAGCCTACTGGCAGAGAAGTTTTACTACCGGGGCTTTGTGGTACTTGGTCCTCACACACTTCTGGTTTATTTTTAATCATTTGGATGTGCCTTTGGTGAAGTGTGTACTTTTCCCATCAGAAGATTATGAAATGGGCCTCACACGCCCAGCAATTGACAGGATGTCGAAGTATGCATTGCCAAACACTGGGGTTCATGTGTTGAGCCATTCAATAAATGGGAGAAGAGGGAAGGTGGACCAGTCTGAGCTGTAGTTTCCACTAGTGAATCTCATTTATACAACAAAGCGCCCCACTTATGTATTGCTACTGACAATACTGAGCTGAGGGTTCTCTTACTCTGATACTCCCAGGCTCTGTCACACTAAATACATGGTAGTCATCTTTTGTTTCGTGATCCTTAAAGATAACCTTGCCAAGACTGCTTTTCTTTCTTCAAGCATGTAGGAAACGCAGGCATAAATTCTATCGGTCTGTATGAATCCCAAACTCAGGGACATGCCGGATTTCAAAAGCAACAGGTCAGATGTTTGTAACTCAAAATATAATAAATTATGATTTCCCATTAGAAAAGATTAGAACATCTCACTTTTTAATCCTGTTTTGCAGCTTTTAGATACTCTTCAGTTGTTCAAATGTAAGTAGATATGCGATTTCATTTGATCCTCACAACACCTTTGGGTCAGAAGTATTATTAGTCCACATTAAAGATGGTGGGGAAAAACACAGAAATATGTCAAATTTTCCAAGCTCATGGAGCAGGTGAGCAGTGGAGCTATAGACCTCTAACCTGTGCCATGGGACTCTGAGCCCAGTCTGTCTACAGCAGCCCTCCTGGCCCAGTTCCTGGTTCAACACATAAAAGGCTGTGTTACCCATTATTATTAATACTGCAATTGAGGAAAAATATTTGCCTCCCAATTTCAGGATGTGAGGCAGACAGGGATGTGAAATGATCTGTAATCTAATGATGTGAAATAAAGTGGCTAAGCTTGTCTTTTGAGCCCTTCGGCTCTTCTTCCTGTACCCTGAGCTCTTTCCACTGTCCCAGCTCCAAGTATACTAAATCAGATCGTCCCGGCTTGTGGTCCAAGAACTTGTATTAAACAACAACAACAACAACAACAACAACATAAAAGAAGACAAACAAAATGGGAAGGTAAACTAATTTCTTGCATAAGAAAACAGAAACACAACATAAAGATATAATTTTCCCGTAAGTTAACATTTATGTTATTACCTCAAAACAACACTTGAAGAAAAAAATTCTTAGAAGTGATTCACTGATGCCAAAGTTTGCTGAGAAAAACTAACAAGCACGAAGAGTCCAGAATTTCTGAAAAACGAAAGCAGCAGTGGGATTTGCCTTAAGGGATTTTTAGAACCTATTACGAAGAAGCCAGCTCCCTCCATCTTGCAGCTCCGGCACCTCCCTCACACACAAGCCTAAGGTGATCTACAGTCAATGTGTTTGTCTGCATCAAGTCAGCACCACATTTTTGAAGAGACAAAAGTCTCACGGTGAACAGAGCACGAGGAGCCAGATGTAAGAAGAATGACTTAGCTCTAAATGACAGTGGAGAGACAATGGCTGAAAAGATTGAGGAAGACACATATTGATGAGGGTGTGTGGAGATGCTGATACGGATTTATCCTCAGATACATTTGTATGAAATACTTCGTATACAAAAGTCTTTCTTCTTGAAAATCTATCTTCTAATCCTTCAACAGTGTCATTTCTTTTTTCACTTCTGAGCCCACCTGGTTTTCAAACGCTTCCAATTTCCCAAATTTCTCCATTTTTAGGAGCAGCAGGGCCTTCGGGAGGGAGGAATGGGGTGCAGGAAGCCATTTCTTCATGCATACCGTTTGTAAAGCACATATTTCCAAGTATTAAGTGGAGTGGCCCAAGTCCAGACCCTCCTGGTATGTGGCTATAGTCCCACTGTAATTACTAAGAGCTCCTCTCATAGACGTCCTGGTTTGTGTGGTAAACTACAGGATCACCCTATTTATAAGGCAAGAGCTACTTATATTTTAGTGTAGGAGGATGATAATTTTGCCTAGATGACCTTGAATTCCTCTTTAAGATACAGAAGAGGGTCCCACATACCCCAAACTCCCTCAGCTTGAACTTGTTTGGCCTGACTCGAGGGCTTTCTGGGGTGCAGGCCTGACATAGCGCTGAGTCCTCATAAACAAGACAGGGTCCGAGTATTCCTCAAATGCACTGCCCCTAAGCGGCCACTCTGTTCCAGTTAGATAAACGGGTGTGGGAGAAGCCTAATCTTCCCACAGGTAAGAAGAAAAGTGGAGATACAGGGAGAAATGCTCTTTATGACTAGAAATGACTCCTCCATCTGTTTGCAATATGAAGGAAGGGAAAAGGAAAAAAAGAGAAAGAGATCCGTTCAAAGCCTCCAATGACTCTAGGGTTCTCTCCCTCCCGGGTCCCCAGGCACTCATCTCAGTGAGAGAGGCTTTGATAGGAAGGCTGTTCTGGAAGAGACACTGGTCTCAGAGCTGCTGTTCAGAGCTCCTGTGACGTGGCAGTTTCTATAGAGACGAGTCTCTTTTCCTAGGCGAGCTCCGTAAGCAGGATACACATAACCCTAGCAACCAGTTGAAGGCTTTTTTTTTTTTTTTAATATGAGGATTTTCTATACTTGAATTCAAAAGGCTCTCTCTTCCCTGGAAAGGCAGCTTTGTGGCAAGCAGGAAAGGGTGGGCTAGTTTGCCTGGGGGCTGAGAATGTGGAAATAAGATTAGAAGGTTGTAGGTGGACTAGGGTAGGGAGAGGAAGGGAGGTTGCTCCTTACTGTGCAGAGTGGTTGGTTTCAGCCTGATTTCATCTTCCAGCCTGCCCTATGGGAGCCCATCCCTACTGCCATGAATCCATGAAATGATACCCCTAGGGAGAAAACAAAACTGTGATTGCCTTAGCAACCTCCTTGTTGTCTTCCCTTTCACCTGCCAATTCCAGGCATTTTTAGCAGGGAGAAGTCAAGTGGTCAGGGGGTGCAAATCTGAGGGCTGTGCAACACAGGGAACCTGCTTACTTGGCATTTAGTAAATGCTCCATTTAGCTGATGTTTAGTAGCTCCATTTAGCTGCTCTTCCCATCAGATCAGCACAAACATCACTTCTTAAGGGAAGTCTTCATTCTTAATAAGGGACTGCATTTGGCTACATGTAAAGGGAATCAACTGAGGAGTTGAACCAAATAGGGATTATTTTTCACCTAAGAAGAAATCCAGAAGGGAGCAGTTCAGGGGCCTGCCAGCTCCACAGTGTCATCCAGGTCCCAGCTCCCTCTGTCTTTGTCTGGCTATTCTTGAACTATTTCATCCTCACGGTTCCTCTGTGGTAAAAGATGGCTGTTCCAACTCCAATCATCATTCCAGGCAAGATAAAGAAATAGCAAAAGTAATGAGGAAGGGGTGGTACCTACATCGAGAAGCAAGACCTTTCCCAGTAGATTTCTACTTCTGCCTCACTGAGCAGAACTGAATCCTGTGGCTCCAGCCTTAAGGGAGGCTGGGATATATGGGGTTTTTAATTGTTTCTTAGCTGAGCAAATTGCCACCATAAAGAGTGGCTATGTTTTAAGAGCAAAGCTAAGCATAACTATGGACAAACAGCCATTGGCAGATGCCACACCTTCCCTGATCATTTCTCTACACCTACTACCTCCAGGGTTGGATTACCTTTGCTGAAAAATGTTTAACAACCAGCTCCCTGGGATAAAAAAAGGCACTAATGGGTAATATTTCCTGATTTCTGTGGTAGAAATACCTCCATCATGGCCAATTTCAAGCTACCAATATATCACTGAATACAGAGTTGGGAAGAGATACATGGCAATGCATTATTCTATCTAGTATTGCAAATTAAGACACAATCTCAAGAGTGAAAATAATACTGAAATGTAAAACAATTAGGATCTTCATCTCTGCTCTATAGATACGCATTAGAAATCGAGGAGCATGGTAGAGCATTCCTAGCTTAGGGAGCTCAGCCCCACAAATCCTAGCTTTACATTTAGTTCATGACCCATGGGGCATCTTTTAGAAGATTAATATGTGGTTGCCATTCTAACGTAAATCAAGCCTTGCTCACACCTCAGGAGCCCACTGCTCAGTCTCTAACACTCAAGCAGAAATGAGACTGGAGAAAACCGGCACCCCTGCCCCCAACTCTTTGGAGACAGTGTAGTACTGAGATGTGGTGAGGAAGGAAAATGGGAGAATGGAGTGGAAGATTACTGAATGGTCTTAATACACATGGCCAGCACCACAGCTGAAAAAAGGAGAAGCTACAATGTTTTTTGCATGTATCTCTGTATTGGAATCTGACCTTGTGATCCTGAACACTCACAAGTTTTATGAGTCCTGCATTCAGTCAATTAGCTGGAAAGCTCTTTTTCATTTTCTGCTGTTAAAAAGGCAAACTACATGTGGCATGGGTTTCAGGGTTTATTGCCTGTACATATTAACAAGTTTTCTCCTCTAAAATGAGATGCAAATGTTGCCAAGTAAAGAGGATGAGGCTACCTGTGATGCTGCCTTTTGGACTAATCACTGTAGACTGGACCATTTTGGATGCACTCAATAAAGTTTAAAGTGTAGCATAATGCATGCTGACCTAAGCTGGTGAGCAAGATTGGTTTCTTTGTGAAACCAAGAGCAAGATGTAACCAGTAGCCTCATTCTCAGGCTGTGAGAAAACTCAGTTTATCAAAATGGCATCAGGCAGAGTCCATGACTTGATTTATTAAAAACATTTGCTCTTGGGCTCTTTCAGGGATTGGAAGCCTCTAAAAAGAAGTACAGACTTAGTTCCAGGTCCTGATGGAGAGCAAATGAAGTTCACATTTATTGTGAAGGGGCCATTATCCAAGCCTGGGGCTTTAGCTTGCATGGAAACCTCTAGGTAACTGCTGTTGGACATCAGCTTGAAGTGCCTAAGAAGTGTGTATTCGGTTTTTGCAGGCTACTAGACAACACTGCCGCTCTAGTGGTACAAACCTGAATTGCAGGCCCAGTGCCTTCAAAGGACCAATCAGCAAAAGGAAGGAGCTATGTCTTGCCAATTCAAATATTGTAATAACTTAGATTTTTATAGGACTTACAATTTTAAAAGTTCTTTCACATGCACTCTCTCTCTTGACTCTCACAACCACTCTGTGAAAAACAGCTGGCATTTCATTTTACAGATGAGGTTATAAAGGTAAGCTATTTATTCAAACCACAGAGTTATTAATAGACTCAGGTCTTCTGACTTTAAATTTCAGCCTCTTTCTACCATATCGTGCTTCTTTCCTCTTCTAAACATCAAAATGAACTTACTCTGTTTCCTGGCTAGGTCTGAGAAGTAACTACAATGTGAAAATGATTATGATTGTCCCTTGTCCAGTCAAGGTATTGCCCCTGCCCTATGTAACAGTTCAAACAACAGTGTTTTACAGGGAAATGCTTTTTTTTTTTTTTTAAAGATTTCATTTATTTATTTGAGAGAGAGAGAGCAGGAGAGCAAGTGAGCACGGGGGAGGAGCAGAGGGAGAGGGAGATGCAGGCTCCACACTGAGCAGGGAGCCCAACATGGGTCTCGATGCCAGGACCCTGAGATCATGACCTGAGCTGAAGGCAGGTGCTTAACTGACTGAGCCACCAGGCGCCCCTACAGGGAAATACTTTAACCTTAAGAGATTAATAGCGAAAATTTCAGGTGCTACTGAAGGCAAGTGGAGGAGCAGTTTCCAACTTGAGTGCTCAAACCTTGGAAGCAGCTTTCTATTTTTATCCTGCAGAATTAATATTGTTAAAATGTCCATACTACCCAAAGCAGCCTACATATTCAATGCAATCCCTATCAAAATACCAATAGTATTTTTCACAGAACTAGAACTAATACTAAAATTTCTATGGAACCACAAAAGATCCTAAATAGCCAAAATGATCTTGAGAAAGAACAAAGCTGGAGGTATCACAATCCCAGATTTCAAGATACACTATAAACCTATAGTAATCAAAACAGTATGGTACTAGGCCCCTGGGTGGCTCAGTTGGTTAAGCGACTGCCTTCGGCTCAGGTCATGACCCCAGGGTACTGGGATCGAGTCCCACATCGGGCTCCCTGCTCAGCGGGGAGTCTGCTTCTCCCTCTGACCCTCTTCCCTCTCATGCTCTCTATCTCTCATTCTCTCTCTCAAATAAATAAATAAATAAATAATCTTAAAAAAAAAAAACAGCACGGTACTGGCACAAAAATAGACACACAGCTCAATGGAATCCAGAGCCCCAAAATAAACCAATACTTATATGGCCAATTAATGTACAACAAAGGAGGCAAGAATATACAGTGGGGAAAAGACAGTCTCTTCAACAAATGGTATTAGGAAAACTGGACAGCTATATGCCGAAGAATGAAACTGGACGAAACTGGACCACTTTCTTACACCATACACAAGAATAAACTTTAAATGGATTAAAGACCTAAGTGTAAGACCTGAAACCATAAAACTTCTAGAAGAAAACAAAGGCAGTCATCTCTTTGACATACACCTTAGCAACATTTTTATAGATATGTCCTCTCATGCAAGAGAAACAAAAGCAAAAATAAACTACTGAGAAATCTGCACAGTGAAGGAAACCATCAATAAAACAAAAAGACAACCTAGTGAATAGGAGAAGATATTTGCAAAGGACATATCCAATAAGAGATTAATATCCAAAATATATAAAGAACTTATACCACTCCACCAAAAAAAACCCAGACAATCTAATTAAAAAATGGGCAGAGGATGTGAAAAGACACTTCTCCAGAGAAGACATACAGATGGCCAACAGACACATGAAAAGATGCTCAACATCCCTCATCTTTAGGGAAATGCAAATCAAAACCAAAATGAGGTATCACCTCCTACCTGTCAGAATGGCTAAAATCAAAAACATAAGAAACAGCAAGTGTTGGAGAAGATGTGGAGAAAAGAAAATGCTCGTGCACTGTTGGTGGGAGTGCAAGCTGGTGCAGCCACTGTGGAAAACAGTATGGGGGTTCTTCAAAAAACTTAAAATAGAAATACCATGTGATCCAGGAATTCCACTAGTGGGCCTTTACCCAGAGAAAACAGAAACACTAATCTGAAAAGATACATGCACCCCTATGTTTACTGTCACATTATTTACAATAGTCAAGATATGGATACAAATAAGTGTCCATCAATAGACAAACAGATAAAGAAAATGAATATATATATATATTATTTATATAAAGAAGATTATATATATATATTTATATAATGGAGTATTAGTCATAAAAAAGAATGAGATCTTGCCATTTGTGACAACATGGATGGACCTAAGGGATATTATACTAAGTGAAATAAGGCAGAGAAAGACAAATACATTATGATTTCACTTATATGTAGAATCTAAAAAACAAAATGAACAAGCAAACCAAAAAAAAAAAAAAAGAAAAAAGCCAAAACAGACCCAAAGAATGTTTTTGCCGCACTCCACTGCCCTAAAACAAAAGCTATGGATGTTAAGTGTGCCCACCAGAGGTGCACATGCACACACATATCACACACTTACACATAACACACACACACAGAGCATGCAGACCTATAGGATCCTTTCTAAATCGATTTTCGTCTCCTACACTTTCTGCCACAGGCCTTGTCTTTCCCATGACACAGAATAGAGTGGAGAAGAAAGTGACCGAACAAAACACGGGCCCCTTCTGCACCGATTCATCCAGTGCTCAGGGCTGTGTTGCCAGAGGCCTGCCACTTTCCCCAGGGCCCAGGCACCAGCTACTGCTCAACACAGAGCAGTACTAGGGTGGGAGGGCCTAGCCCTGGTGAATTCCTCACCATGGAATTGCTCTTATTTTTATGTGCACAGCAAATCACAGCCCCCAACTTTGGATGCAATTACTCTTTCCCAAGTAATTAGGTGCTTTTCAACTTGGAGCTGCCAAACTACAGATTCCCAGAAAAGACCCTGGGTAAACCTGTGCGGCCTGTCCTCAGCCTGGTTCCCTGATTCTGCAGGAAACTCTCCCAGAGGAGAGAGGAAAGAGCCTGGGCAGCCCTTCATCTGAAGACTCAGTCACTGGCATAGTGCCCACCTTGCCAAGGCCACTGCCAGGGCTAACCTAGGGGGATGGAAGCACTGTACATGTGTGGTCGGGGCGGGGCGGTGGGGGGGGATGTGCTTTGCATACTCTGGTCCAGCCCATAAGGTACGTGCTTTGGGCAGTACAGAAAGCGTCAGAGGGAAGGGAGCTGAATTCTGAAGAGGAGAAGAAATATGAAAACACTGTGAAGGGAAAGAAATATGTGGACAGTGGCTTGAATGGAGAGACCAAGAGAAATACATTCTCCTTCCATTCCCAGAGGTACTAAATGGATGGGCTTGTCCCGGCGGCAAGGCAGCAGGCAGCTAGTCAAGACAGTGGCATCCATGCCTGCGTGCAGTCCAGAATAGAGGGCTGGGGCTTTCTGTTTTGCTGGATAAGCAGGAGAGAAACCTTGAGAGCTTGCTTGATTTCATCAAATGCTTTTGCTGCTTTTGCTGATTAAAGACTAGAAGCTGCCTGGGTTCTTTGTCTCCTGCCTCTAACAAACACATGTGGTAGAGACCCACAAACACTTACCTGAATTTAAAGGGAGTATGGGAGCTGTGATCCTAAGGTCCCAACCCAGCAGGCATCCGGGCTGGTGCGTACCGCTCTCTTGAAGACACTGAAGGCCTGGAATCTGACAAGGGAACGGAGCGCCAGCATGAGTCCCAGGGCAGAAGCCAAGAGAGCTGGGAATCACCGGCTGAAGTTACAAATAACAGTGCTTCGGGTGCAATCACTGTCTTCTAGGAGCTGCAGAAGAAAGATAAACACATCTCTGAAGCTCGTGCTGACGCAGGATGGTGCCCTGCGTAGGCCTAGTGAGAAGGGAAGGGAAGAACAACCGAACAGGCCTGAAGTAAAACGACCTTGCGCCTGACTCTAAGCACCCCAACCCCTGTCAGGGTCCTGGGCTTGGGCTGATGCTTAAGCTCTTCCAAGGAAGATAAGGATCCTTCTGGGTAAGAGGTCAGCTTGTGGGAGGTGCAAAAGAGATTCTATTCCCCAGTTAGGAGCCCTGACACCTACTCTGAGTAGGCTTCAGAGCACACAGGCCTACTTGGATGAAGGCAAAACCTGGGCTGGATCATGGCAATACTTCTGGACTCAGCCAACAAAACCAGAGGGAACCCTGAGGGTCTCAACTGAGAAAACAGGATCTTTTCTCTATGCCTAGTTACTCCTTTATCCTAAGGCACAGTATTTCTCTCAAGAAGACAGAATCTGGAAAATAATCTTTATTGAAGACCATAAAATTGGAATGCAACTGTAGGTTCCCAAACCTATCCTCCTCATTTTACAGTTGAGGAAACAGAGGTCAAGTCCCCACAGTTAGTCGAAGAGTTAGGAGTAGAGCTTAGATTTCCTTATTTTCGTATTAGCCTCAGTGAATCCCACCCTGCTACCTCTACTTTGTGCCCCCTGTAGGGATTTCCAGCCAATCCACCAGGCTCTGTGAACTGAGAATTTTTTTAATGGACTATTTTTTAAGAGCAGTTTTGGGTCTACCTCAAAATTGAGTAGAAGGTACAGAGATTTCTCACACACACAGAGCTTCCTCCATTATCAGTATTACCCCCAACCCTGCCCCAGAGTGGTCCATTTTTGACAAATACTGAACCCACACTGACACATCATGGTCATTCAAAGTCCATAGTTTACATTAGGTTTCAGTCTTCGTGGTGTATTATTATAGCATCATAGAGAGTAGTTTCAGTGCCCTAAAAACCACTGCACAGAGAATTTTCATGACAACTCCTATAACAAAGAACCAATAGGGCTTAGCTTCTGTTAGTATGGGATTTATCTCTGGTGCACAGTTTGGGTGCTCACTGGCTTGAAGACATTCCCCTCCCTCACATTCCTTGTTGGCACCTTGGATGGAAGTGTTTTAGATATGCAGGTCTGGGATTAGGATGCAAGCATGTCAGTCTGACAGACAGGCTCAAGGCAGGACCAAGCTGTGACAAAGTTTGTAGACAAAGTTTGTCTTTGGAATCTCCTACTTCTACCCCCACAATACCTGTATGGGTATACACACACACACACAGATACACACACACACACACAAACACACATACACACACATGCACATCCCCTCTATTCCTTTCTTCTAGTACAGTCAACTGCTCTCTAGCCTTCCTAAATATCTTAGTATCCTTTTGCAACATCTTCTGTTCTGTCAAAGAAAAATGCTTCTGGGAAGGGATCCAATGCCAATTATTTGCTATTCATTGTCGACTGAAGCCATCATAGTTTCCTTCCCATGGGTATATGCACCATGGACCTTGGTTCTCCTTGTAAAATGAAAAGTTTTTATGTTTTAAAAATTTCCAGTACCTAAAAGCAGGTAGGAAGAAGAAGGTCCTTTCCTTGGTCCTTGAAATCACCCCAAATAGCATCTGCTGCTTCTGCTTTGCATAGCACAGGTTCCGGCCTCCGTTCAGCCAGAGACAATAATGAAGAGCCAACAGGATGTAAACAGAGAAGAGGATTTGAAACAGAAATGGTCATTTGGAGCAAAAGCTAAAGTTTCATTTTTCCAGAATATAAAGCAGGTTAAGAATAGAGCCCTGGCTCTCCTGCTGTGGTGCAGAGTGCTGGTGTTAAAGAGCACTGGAAGGACCTGGATCCCAGTCCTGGGTCTATGTAAAAGTAGAGGGGTGACTTTGCAAGTCACTGTACTTCTCTGAGCCTTGATGCTTCCTCTCTAAAATGCGTGGGTTGGATTAAATGGTTTCTGCAATTCCTTCTAGCTCCAACATTTTTCAGTTCTATAGTTCAGAGAAGGAACTAAAAGGAAACCAGATGAATCCAGGTCGCCAGGCTTCCCACAACCTTTGCTTTTGACAAAGGTGATTGAAGTGGTTTGAAGAAGCTATTTTCACCAAACTTTGCCCTGCCTTATCCCAGGAAGAAGGTGCTAATGCCCAGCAGATTGCAAATACATTGTGACAAAGAACCCAGCTCCATTAAAAAAAGAAAGCCTATTGATTTTTAGAATAGCCATCTCCTAGTATATGTAACTTTGAGCCAAACCAAGGAAATTTATGAGGGTTCAGCTTAATCTTATAAAATTTTTAAATCAGTAAGTGCTGCCTGGAGGAATCTGGCCATTATGGTATCTCAAAGAGGCAGATACAAGAATACTTATGTTGCTATTAGGTGCAACAGACAAAACGAGTGTTATGACAGAGGGCAAGTCTGGGTTGTTGTTGAAAGCACACTAGCCTTGGAACTGAAGTTCAGACTCCTAGATACAACTTCTGGCTCTGATGCCAACCATAGGTAAGCTTCATCACTAAGGCAGGGACTATACCTGTCTTGCTGACTATTGCAAGCAGTACAGGGCATATAGTAGGGACTCAATAAATATTTTCTGAATCAACATTTTGCAATGTCCCATAATTACTGACCCTCAGCTTTACTTACTTGCTCTTTTGTTTGATTCCTTCTTCCGTCTCCCTATTGCCATTTCTTAATCTAGGTCATTATTATCTTTGCCTAGATTGTTGTAATAGAGTCCTAACATCCTCCCTGCCTCTGGTCTTGCCCCCATCTAGCCCATTCTCCAAACTGCAGCCAGAGTAATCTTTCTGAAATCAAAGTCTGAGCATGTTACTCCATATTTGAAAATCAGTCCTCTAAATTGTCAGATTTATTGGCTTAGCATTGTTCATAATACACTCTTACTTTCTTTTAATGTCTGTCAAATCTATAATGATGTCTCTTTACTTAGTAGCCCAACACGTGGTATTCAGTAAATGTTCCATATGTACTTGAGAAGCATATGTTCTGAAGTTGTTTTTTGCAATGTTCAATTCTGTCAAGTTGTCTAATCATATTGTTCAAGCTTGTTTCCTTAATGACTTTTTTGATCTACTTGTTCTATAAGTTACTGAGTTATATTAAAATACTTAATTATGTATTTATGTATTTAGTAGGCTCCACGCCCAGCGTGGAGCCTAGTGCGGGGCTTGAACTCACGACCCTGAGCTCAAGACCTTAGTTGAGTTCATGAGTTGGATGCTTAACTGACTGAGCCACCCAGGTGCCCCTAAAGTCTTCATTTATGATAATGCATTTTTGTCTATTTCTCCTTTTAGTCTATCAACTTTTGCTTTACATATTTTAAAGCTGTTAAGTTCATATAATTTAGAATCTTCCTGTTGAATCGACCCTTTTGTCATAATGGAAAATTAAAGATGTCTCTTATGTTTTACTGAAGTTTAGCTAGAGTTGTTAATTTTACTCATCTTTTCAGCACCATATATCTAATAATATTTCTTTACTAAAGTTTTTCTTTTATCTGAAATTAGTATACCCACATCCATATTTGCTTTGTATAGTGTACCTTTCTCCATCCTTTTACTTTGAATCTTTCTATGTCCTTCTAAAATAATTATTTATATGTCTAAATAATTATATACATATATTATATATATGTATCTTCTCCCAGTTTCTGACATGTTGGTCCTAAAATTCTTATAATCTCCTGAGTAATAGGGGTGCTAGGCGTATCTTCTGTTGTAATATTGTTCTTTTTACCTCAGTTCCTAAATCCCTTGGAATTTCTTGGGTGATAGAAATGTCTTTTGTTCTAATAAGGTGACTCTTAGTGGACTCCTGGGTGGGGACCAGTCACCAGAAAGATCAGCCATGACTGGGTGATCAGTCGGTGGCTCAGTCAGTTAAGCATCTGCCTTCCGCTCAGGTCACGATCCTGGGGTCCTGGGATTTAGCCCCACATCAGGCTCCCTGCTCAGCAGGGAACCCGCTTCTCCTTCTCCCTCTGCCTGCCACTCCTCCTGCTTGTGGTCTCTCTCTCTCTGTCAAATAAATAAATAAAATCTTAAAAAAAAAAAAAAAAGCTGCCATGATTAGAAGCATGGAACTTTCAGCCTCACCCCCTATCTTCCAGGGAGGGGAGAGGAGCTGGAGATTGAGTTAAAAATTGTTCATGACTATGTGATAAAGTCTCCATAAAAATCCCTGAAGTATAGGGTTCAGAGAGCTTCTAGGGTTGATAAATACATCCATGTGCTGGGATGGTGGTGCCTTCCAACTCTATAGGGACAAAAGCTCTTGCACTTACCCTATATATCTCTTTATCTGACTGTTCATCTGTATCCTGTGTCATATTCTTTATACAAGATAATAAACTAGTAAATGTATGTGTTGCCCAATTTCTGTGAGTCATTACAGCAAATTATTAAACCTGAGGAAGGCTTTGTGGGAACTCCCGATTTGTAGCCAATTTGGACAGAAGTATGGGTACCCTGGGAACCCACTACTTGCCATTGGTATCTAAGTGGGGCAAGTCTTGAGGGACTGAGCCCTTAACTTGAGGGATCTGATGCAGTTAGGTAGAGAGTGTGAAAATTTCGTTGAATTATACAACACCCAGATGGTGTTGGAGAACTGGTCAAGTGGGAAAAAAATCTATACACTAGGTGGCCAGAAGTGTTCAGTGAATAGAGGAAAGAGGGTTTTTCTGTTCCCTTTTCAATCCTTATATGTAAGTTTGTCTTTTAGAAACAGCATTTGTTTTTTATTTTTAAATAAATATTTAAAATCTTTGTCTTTAATTCACTGTATATTTTTAATTACTGTCAGTACTAATATATTTTAAGTATACATCTTTATGCCAATAAATTTAACCTAGATGAAATGAAAAAGTTCTTGAAAAGCACAATTCCCTAAAATTAACACTAAGTAGAATCTTCCCATAGCTATTAAATAATTTTGATTTCTAATTTAAAACATTCAGACACAGAAAACTCCAGTCTTAAGTGGCCTCCCTAGTGATTTCTTCCAAATATTCATGGAAGAAATAATACTAATCTTACAAAAAGTCATCTAGAAAAAAAAAGAACAAGAATGAATAATTTTCAGCTCATTTTATACAACCAGCATTACTTTTAAGAGGTGATACTAACATCTGAGAATAACATTTCAAGAAAGGAAAATCACAGACCAAATTCACTTATGAGCACAGGTGCAAAAATCATAAACAAAATTTTAATCAATAAAACCTATCAATAGAGTACGAAGGTAATATATAATGTCTATATTCTAGAAATGTAAGGCTGACAACATACAAAAATCAACCAATGAAATTCATTATATTTATAGAGAAAAATCATCATCATCTCAATATATGTAGGAAAAACCATTTGACAAAATTCAACATCTATTCTTGATAAAAATAAAAATTCTCAGCAAACTAATAATAAAAGGAAATGTTCTACAGCATATGTTATAGTTGATGGCAAGGTATTTATTACATGGCTCCCCCTGAGTTCAGCAACAAGAGAGTGGTGTCCTCTTTCAACATTATTATTCAATATTGTACTGGAGGCCCCATTCAGTACAATAAGCTTAGCAAAAAGGAGGTAAAATGGAAAGGAAGAAATAAAACTCGTATTATTTATAGACTACATGATGCATACATAAATAATTGAAAAGAATCGGTCAAAATAACTATTAAAATTAAATAATTTTATATTATCACTCTATACAAGGTCAATATATAGAAAGTACTTGTATATGCTAGCAACAAATAATTAGAAATTTTAAAAAATGCCATTTAGTATAAAAAAATAAAATGTCTAGTAATAAATCTAAGATGCACAAGGCCTCTGTACTAAAATGTATAAGGCATTATTAAAAGAAAATTTTTAAAGATTTTATTTATTTGACAGAGAGAGAGAGAAAGCAAGCAAGCACAAGCAGGGGGAGCAGCATGGGGAGAGGGAGAAGCAGGATCCCTGCTGAGCAGGGAGCCCACTCAGGGCTCAATGCCAGCACCCTGGGATCATGACCTGAGCCAAAGGCAGATGCTTAACCAACTGAGCCACAGGAGCCCCGAGAGAAATTTTTTAAGTCTTCAATAAACAGATAGATATATCAAGTTCATAGGATGCAAGACTCAATACTGTCAAGATGTCAATTTTTCTCAAATGGACCTACAGATGAAATGTAATCCCAATCAAAACCTCAGCAGGATTTTTTAAAAATAAGAATTGCCAAAATTTTAAAATTTATACAAACATGCAGAGAATATAAAATAGTCAAAACAAATCTGAAAACAAAAGGAACAAATCTGGAAGACTTAAATTACCTGAATTTGAGACTAATTTATTATAAAATTCACTGTGGTATTGGCATAAGGATACACAAATAAATAAATGGAACATATTAGAGTCCATAAATAGACCCACACATATATGGTCAATTGATTTTAGACAAAAGCTCCAAGATAATTCCATGGGGAATTCCAACAAATTATATGGAAACATGATACCCACATGGGAAAAAAAAATGAATCTCAACTCCTACTGTATACATAACAAAAATCTGTTTGAGCTAGATCATAAATCTAAATGCAAATAGGAAAAAATAAAACTTCTATAAGAAAATGATTCTTTTCATATCCTGGGTTAAGCAACAGTTTCTTTTCTTTTTTTTTTTAAGATTTTATTTATTTATTTGAGAGAAAGAATGAGGGAGAGAGCATGAGATGGGGGAGGGTCAGAGGGAGGAGCAGGGAGCCCAATTTGGGACTCGATCCTGGGACGATCAGGACCTGAGCTGAAGGCAGTCACTTAACCAACTGAGCCACCCAAGCACCCCTAAGCAACAGTTTCTTAAATAAAACACAAAAAACACTGACCACAGGAAAAAAAAAATGAAAATTTTTAAATCAAAATTAAAATTCTGCTTTTCGCTCTTCAAAAGACTCTATTAAGAAAGTGAGAAAGCAAGTCACAGATGAGGAGAAAATATGTACAATGCATATATCTCACAAAGGACTTGTGTCCCGATGTTAAAAAAAACTCCCGAATAACAATTAAAAGCCAACAACCTAATTTTCTAAATGGGCAAATGACCTGAACAGACACTTAGCAAAAAGATATATGAATGGCCAATAAAAAGATTCTCAACATTGTTAGTCATTAGGGAAATGCACATCAACACCATGAGGTATGACTTCATGCCCAACTGGAATGGCTAAAATTAAAAAGACAGACAATACCAGGTGTTGATGAGAATGTGGAGAAACAAGAATTTTCACAATTATTGCTAACAGTGTAAAATGGTACAACTACTGTGGGACATAACTTGGCAGTTGCTACTAAGGCCAAACTTACACATACCCTATGACCGTGCAATTCCACTCCTCACTATTTACCCAACAGAAATGACTGCATATGCCCACCGAAGATGTCTACAAGAATATTCCTAACAGCTATCCATAATTGCAAAATCTGGACTCAATTTAAATGCCTATTAACCATGGATAAATGGATAAGCAGATTGAGATATGTTCTTACAATACTGCAGAGCAATGAAAGGCAAATACAGCAACAGCAAAGAGAATCTCACAGACCACAAAGTTGAATGAAAAAACCCATAGACTCAAAAGAAAACATACTATGTAAATTTACATAAAGTTCAAAATGAGATAAAACTTATCTATGGTAAGAGATTTTGGAATAGTGGTTACTTTAGGAGAGGAGTGTTGACTGAGAAGAGGCATGAGGAAGCCTTCTGGGGTTTGATGTGGAAGGTGGGGACAGCACACTTTAGATAGGAAGACCAATGGGCCCCAGATTACGTGAAACTGTCCTAGTTTTTAAACTAAAAGTCCTTTCCTGGGGAAACCAGGATGGTTGCTCACCCTAAGTTTAGATTTGTGCATTTTACCACACACACACACACACACACTATTCCTCAATTCTTATAATCTGGAAAAGAAAAACATCAATAGGGGGAAAATGTCTTCAATGGCTCTCCTTTGCCCTCAGGACAAAGTGCAAACTCCTCATAATACATACAGCTTTTGCAGTGTGGCCCGTGTGCCTCTTCATTTTCTCATCTGGCCCCTCTGCCGCCACACTGACAGCTGACAGCTCCCTGAATATGCCATGCTCTCTCTTGCTTAAGTTAGTGCCACTGCCCAGAAATGCTTTCCCCTAGCTCTGCCTGGCTAGCTTCAGCTCATTCTTCAACTCAGGCTGGATACAATCAACTGCTGGAAGCTTTCCCTGACACATAGCCAAGGCTTGGGATATCCCATAGCATATGTATAAGTGGTCATTTATTTATTTACCCATTTATTCAATAAGACATTATATTAAGCTCCTAAAAAGGGGCCAGGAAGTATACAGTCCTAGAGGACTTCACAGTCTGATAGGTATGTAAACAGACCTTGGTAGACACATGCAGGTAGATAGCCTATGCTCTAAGGTACCATCTCACATATCCCAGGTCTGCAAGGAGAAAGATGGCTTTTCTATTTTTAATTTCTTTCTTTTATTTTTTTATTTTATTATCTTATGTTAGTCACCATACAGTACATCATTAGTTTTTGATGTTGTGTTCCATGATTCATTGTTTGCGTATAACACCCAGTGCTCCATTCAATATGTGCCCTCTTTAATACCCATCACCAGGCTAACCCATCCCCCC
>NC_138375.1:92807784-92822796 GCF_054177405.1 Leptonychotes weddellii | reverse complement strand
GTGATAGACATTAGGGAGGGTATGTGCTATGGTGAGCTCTGTGAATTGTGTAAGACTGATGAATCACAGACTGTACCCCTGAAACAAATAATACATTATATGTTTAAAAAAAAAAAAAAAGAAGATAGTAGGGAGGAAAAAATGAAGGTGGCGAAATCGGAGGGGGAGACGAACCATGGGAGACTATGGACTCTGAGAAACAAACTGAGGGTTTTAGAGGGGAGTGGGGTGGGGGGATGGGTTAGCCTGGTGGTGGGTATTAAGGAGGGCACGTATTGAGTGGAGCACTGGATGTTATACGCAAACAATGAATCATGGAACAGTACATCAAAACTAATGATGTACTGTATGGTGACTAACATAACATAATAAAATTAAATTAAAAAAAAGATTTTATTTGTCAGAGAGAGAGAGCACACAAGCAGGGAGAGTGGCACGCAGAGGGAGAAGCAGGCTCCCCACTGAGCAAGGAGACTGATGTGAGACTCAATCCCAGGACCCTGGGATCATGACCCGAGCTGAAGGCAGACGCTTAACCAACTGAGCCATCCAGGCATCCTGGTTGTCTTTTAGTTCTAATGATGGTTTCCTTCACTGTGCAGAAGATTTTTATTTTGGTGTAATCCCTGTAGTTTATTTTTGCCTTTGTTTTGTTCATGAGGAGACATATCTAAAAAAATGTTGCTAAGGTTTATGTCAAAGATATTACTGCTTCTCTTCAAAAAGTTTTACAGTTTTGGGTCTCACATTTAGGTCTTTAATCCATTTTAAGTTTATTTTTGTGTATGGTGTAAGAAAGTGGTCCAGTTTCATTCTTTGGCATGTAGCTGTCCAGTTTCCCCAGCACCACTGATTGAAGAGAATGTCTGTTCCCCATTGTGTATTCTTGCCTCCTTCATCATAGATTAATTGACCAAATAACTATGGGTTTATTTCTGGCTCTCAATTTTGTTCCATTGGTCTGTGTCTATTTTTGTGCCAATACCATACTGTTTGATTACTATAGCTTTGTAGTATATTTTGAAACCTGGGATTGTGATACCTCCAGCTTTGTTCTTTCTCAAGATCATTTTGGCTATTTGGGATCTTTTGTGGTTCCATAGAAATTTTAGTATTATTTGTTCTAGTTCTGGAAAAATACTATTGGTATTTTGATGGGGATTGCATTGAACATATAGGCTGCTTTGGGTAGTATAGACTTACTTACTTATTTATATTTGAGAGAGCACCAGTGGTTGGGGGCGAGGGGAAGGGCAGAGGATGAAGCAGGCTCCCTGCTAAGCCAGGAGCCTGACACAGGGCTCAATCCCAGAACCCTGGAATCATGACCTGAGCCAAAGGCAGAGGCTTAACTGACTAAGCCACCCAGGCGCCTTTGGTAATATAGACATTTTAACAATATTAATTCTTCCAGCCCATGAGCATGGTATACCTTCCCATTTGTTTGTGTCATCTTCAATTTTTTTCATCATTGCTTTATAATTTTCAGAGTACAGGTATTTCACTCCCTTGGTTAAGTTTGTTCCTAGGGATTTTATTCTTTTCTGTGCAGTTGTAAATGGAATTGTTTTCTTAATTTCTTTCTGCTATTTCATTATTAATGTATAGAAATGCTACTGGTTTGTATCCTGCAGATTTACTGAATTATTACTTCTAGTAATTTTTTGGTGGAGTCTTTAGGGTTTTCCATGTATCATGTCATCTGCAAATAGTGACAGTTTAACTTCTTTAAATATGTATGCCTCTTATTTCTTTTTCCTGTCTGATTGCTGTGGCCAGGACTTCAGTACTATGTTGAATAAAAGTGGTGAAAGTGGACACCCTTGTCTTATTCCTGATATTGGAGGAAAAGCTTGAGAAAGAGGGCTTTTAATGGCTGTTTCAAGAAGAAAAAATAATGCCTACAAAAAATAACATTTTTAGCCTCTTTAAACTACTTATCACATGCACTGATCAAAAGAAGGGATTTTCTTTTTTTTAATAAGTGTTTTTATTTTTTTATTACTGTTTTTTTTATTATGTTATGTTATGTTAGTCACCATACAGTACATCATTAGTTTTTGATGTAGTGTTCCATGATTCATTGGAATCATGTGCTCCATGCAATATGTGCCCTTCTTAATACCCATCCTCGGGCTCACTCATCCCTCCAGGCCCCTCCCCTCAATAACCCTCAGTTTGATTTCCAGAGTCCATAGTCTCTCATGGGGGAGAAAACCAAAAAGAAGGGATTTTCTTTCAGTAATCTTAGAAATAGTTGAGTTTTCTTGCTTTCCTATTATCCAGAAATTCTTAATACTATCCAGAAAAGGCAGTGATATTCAGTAGTAGTGAATTGTCCAATAGTTAGAACATTGTTATGTGCAATTTACAAGGCTGAGTATTGAGGAAATGGAGTGTGGTTAGGAGCAGATTCTCAGTTCAGACTAAATGGGTTTGTGTTCCTGATCCACCAGTTACCTAGAGCTTTGGGACCCCAGTTACACTCTCTGAGCCTCAGTTTCTTTATCTGCAAAATTGGATAACAATGGTACCTATCTCATAGGGTTGTTATAAGTATTAAATGAATCAGTAAACATAAAGGGCTTAGAATGGTGGTTGACAGACCTATAGTCAGCCATCCTAAGTGCAGTCATTCTTATGTGAAATATGTAAAAAGACTAAGCAACATTACAGACATTTCTCCATGTATTATTACCCCATATCTCCTCATCTTTCTTATGAGCCCCAGGCTCACATTTCTTAAGCCCCAATAGATGTTATCACCCCACTAAAATGTGAGTGGCTCAAATGTATAACAATCAATCCCAAATCCCCTTGACATATTTGCTAATTATCTGTTACCTAAACTGAAAACATCCCAATCATATTTCTTTCCAGGAACTTCTACATCCAATTATTCATCAAACCTTGAAAATTCTCACAGCTATTCCTTCTTTTTTTTCTGACTCCACTACCACCTTCAGAAATGGAATTTCAGGTCATCCACTTTTGAATTTCTTCCAATGGCCTCTTCACTCACTCCCCTCTAATTCAGACTGGTCATTCTAGATCATTCCTTGATCTCATGATCTCTCTTTTTTTAATTTAAATTCAATTAACCAACATAGAGTACATCATTAGTTTCTGATACAGCATTCAATGATTCATTAGTTGCATATAACACCCATGATCTCTTGCTCAAAAATCTTCAGTGGCACCTAATTATCCTTGAGAATCAGTCAAAATTCCGCAATCTGTCATTCAGTGTCCATCACAATCTGACCCAAAATCTCCCCTTTCAAATCTATTTCTTCTTTTTTTTTACAAAATTTCTCTGTCAACTTAGGTACCCAAAGTACAGCACTGACTCATAAACTGGGCGAGAACTGGGGCTAAGGCCCAAAGCCTACAATGGGACTCTCTCTCCTCTAGGCATAAACCGAAAGCTCAGCACCAGGCAGTAACCTAATGTGAATGAGGCAGAGAACCCAAATACTCATAACCAAAGAGAAATCAAATCAAGCAAAATGGCTGCTCTCAAGCAAAAGTGACCTCTAGCCTCCCATCTAGCCACATGGAGAGGAATGGCATAAGAGAGTGCCATACTCAACTTATTATATCAACATTTTAAAATTTTTTATTTATTTAATGGGCGCCTGGGTGGTGCAGTCGGTTAAATGGCTGACTCTTGGTTTCAGCTCAGGTCGTGATCTCAGGGTCTTGAGATCAAAGCCCTGTGTGGGTCTCTACACTTAGCACAGAGTCTGCTTAAGACTCTCTCTCCCTCCTACCCCCCACCATGTGCTCTCACTCTCTCTCTAATAAATAAGTAAACCTTTAAAAAAATTATTTAAGTGATCTCTATACCCAAGGTGGGGCTCATGACTTGGAAATCAAGAGTCGCATCTTTTTCCGACTGAGGGAGCCAGGCATCCCTTGCATCAACTTTTTAACATTCACATGTTCTTGCCCACCACCAAAACTTGGTCCAATCATTGTCCTAAATTTGATCAACTGGATTTGTAACTCCTCCTGGGATGGTGGGAGTGAACTGTTTCCCTTCATCTGGAGCCCAGAGTTTATAGGGCTTCCCACTTCTTTACCTTTGTTCATAACCTTGACCCTGCCTTGAATATCCTCCCCATTTCTGCTGGTTGAAATTCTACTCAACCTTCTAGATACAGGATAACATGATGCTTCTTGATCACCTTACTTCAAACTCGTATCTTCTAAATTCTAACAGCACTGACTATACTACTAATTTGATACTTAAGATTTCCTGCCTTGTATTATTAGCTATATTTACTCCTCCCTGCACTGACAATTCCTTAAGCTATAGACCATGTCCCTATGCAAGTCAGGGGTTAATTAAGATTCTCTGACCTAATTTTTTACCCTCATACCAACTAGGCTTAATAAATATGTGTTGATGAGTTACATGTTTTATGCATTAGGCTTCAAGCTATACATTTCAGTGTGAAAGAGATCTAAAACTGTGGGTCATATACAAGGGTGTTCATTGCTATCACATTTATGATGGCAAAAAAATTGAAAACAACTAAGTGTCCATTAACAAAGTAATGGATAAATAAAATCTCTTACATGTATATGTTGAAACTCTAAATGCAGACAATGAAATAGATCTACATGTTCATCATAGATAAATCTAAAAAAATAACATTCAATGAAAACAGCAAGTTTTTAAACTATATTATAACCTACCATGTAAGTAAATCTTTAAAACACAGATAAAATAATATATTCTACTCATGGATTCATGAATAAAAAAAGGCTGTAAAAATATCAATGAAATCAGCTGAAAGATGAAAATGGTCAAAGAGTCTTCAAATTGTTTTCTGTAATTTTTACTGTATTAAATGAAGTAAACACAACATGAGTGTTTATTATGTTGTTCTTTATCTTTTTCTGTATTTTTAAAGCTTCTCAACATGAAGAGAAACAAACAAAAAGATACCATTTGGTCCAGAGCCCTGTCTTCTGGGTGTCACACTATTATTCTTTCTACTGTATGAATATAAAGATCAAGGGAAAGGGGAGGGCCTGGAGCTGTACTGAGGCTAGGGCAAGCTTGGGAATTGCTGCTGATAAATCCTTTCAGTCAGCTAGTATTCTTAGTTATTTTCCTGTAAGTGAAAAGCGAGGTGGGGGGTGGGAGCAGGAGGGGGAAAGAAACCTTTCCTGTTGCCTGGTTGTAACAGATTAGAGTATGTTGTTTTTAAACCTCCTATAAAGAGATATCTCATTCTTTGTACCCCTTTTGAATTGATACGGTTTCCTTTCTGTGTCCTACACACTGTAATAAATAATAATAACAAGAGCTAACAATTTTCAAGAGCTTACTATGTGCCAGGCATTTCGCTAAGCACTTTACATACAGCCTTGTAACAGTATGGATGCTTCTAGCTTCAAGTATCATAAAACTCTGTCCCAATGGAGTTAAACAACAAGGAAATGTGTTAGATACATTGTCTCTTCCGAGAAGAAAAAGGAGAATCAACAGCCTTCAGGACTGGTTTGTGCAGAAGCTTACCATTATCAGCCAAGTCCCAAAGTGCCTTTGGTCTTTCTGTCCTACTGTTTGCAGGTGCCATGAGAAAAATGCCACAGAGTTGGGTCTGTGTGCTTCTATATTTGCATCCAATAGGAGAGACCCAAGTTGGCTGAGGCCCGCCCATTCCTAACAAATCACTGTGGACATGATGGGTTCTATAAACTGTTTAGAGGCTGAAGCAGCTGGGGTGGAATGGATGCTGGGAAGAGGACACCATGCCCAACACAGTGGTTTTCTAGGTTACATGGCTGGTAAGCAGCATGCCCTCCACAACTATACTGCACTGCCTTCCAGTTCTTCTGGTGCTCATGAGTCTCCTGGGATGGGAACTGGGATGTCAGCTACATGGTCCTCCTACCACGTGCACCCTGAAGCGATAGTCACCAGGTGGCCATCTCCAGGCTTCTGCACTCCCCTTCCTTCAGCTCCTGATTTCCCCTTTTCCTTTGCACCACACCAACACCATCTTTTCTGCTCTGGAGGCTCCTTTCTCTGCAAGCTTGGCTGTGAGTGATAGACTGGCCAATTCCCTAACTACCTGCTGTCTTTGGGAAGTCAGTCCCCAGAGTGGTTTTGCTACTATTAATCTTTTTAAAAACAAATTATAGGAATAAATAGAGACTAAGAACAATAACAACAAGCTTGGGAAATTTACAAAGGCTCCAGAATCTAACAGTTCTCTTAGTCATTGACCTGGATCACATCCCAGCAAGTTGGCCTGAGGGCCCGTACCAGAGGAAGGGTGGAATGCTTCCTGAAGCTTGCGTCTCCCAGTCTTGGGGGTACATTTCAGGGTTCCTCCCCAAGGTCACCTCCTCAAGGGGACGTCCTCAAAGCACATACCTGATATCTCTGTCATCCTTCAAGGTACCGTCCTTAAAAGTACTACCTCATCTGTGGAAGTCCAGATTTCCTGGACGGGGTCATTGGTCCCTAGTGACACCATACATCAATATTCTGGGGCCCCAAGTCAGGCACATGGGTCAGAATCAGCTGGTGCTCTTCCTAAGCCACATGGACAAGTGAGGATGTGCATATGAATGTGCAGACAAATCATCTGCTCAATGGATCTTGTTAAAATGCAGATTCTGGGGGGCACCTGGGTGGCTCAGTCAGCTAAGTGTCTGCCCTCGGCTCAGGTCATGATCCCAGGGTCTTGGGATCGAGCCCCACATCGGGCTCCCTGCTTAGTGAGGAGTCTGCTTCTGCCTCTGTCCCCACCCCTTCTACTCGTGCTCTCTCTTTGGCTCTCTCTCTCTGTCTCAAATAAATGAATACAATCTTTCAAAAAAAACCACAACAAAAACACAGATTCTGATTCAGTAAGTGGGGGTAGGGACTCCAGATTCTTCACTTCTAATAAGCTCCAAGGGATACTGATGCCACCGGTGAAGGTTCCATACTGGAAAGGGTGGGGGTGTAGACAATGCTAATGTTGGCCGTAGATCAGCCTCCCCACTGTGGACATCACTGTGTTGGGCGCTTAGGGCCAAGGAATTGGCATGTCCTCCTGGGAGTCTGATAAGTAGAAAGGCCATCCATTCTGGCCTGACTTGATGTTTGGTTGTTGCAGGCTGCCAGAAATAAGTAATCCCCAATCTACTCAAAGCTCTGAGAGACCAGTCTCAAAGGGTAGAAGCTATAGGAAGACAGATTTCCTCTCAATATGAAGGCTAGCTCTAACAGCACAGAGCTTCTTGGGCCTGGGTACAGCCAGGCAGAGTCAAAAAGATGCTTCCTGAGGGTGGAAGGGAAGGGAAGACTGGGTCAGAGGGAATTGTACTGGCCGTTCTTAAGGTTCCCCTTCAGCCCTGAGATCGTATAAACCATAATTCAAGGAGAGAAAACAGTGATGAGTCAGAAGTTTCTTGCCTTCTCATCAACCTCCCATTCAGCCAGATTTTTCAAAGTGATTTGTGTGTGAGACCCAGCTTGTCAGTCTAGGCCTATTTCTTCTGCATGTGTTATTACTCTCCCCAAATAAAGCCCTGCCTCCTTCTCTCAAGGGTCACAATGGGTTAATACCATCAATACGACTGCTGAAGAGAGAGTGTGGTTTTAATGTGAGAAGAAAAATATTGACAGGTTTGTACAAGAGACATAATTAACTCCATGCTCTGGTGATCTCCCAACACACATTTCTCTCCCTCCAACCTTCTTGCTCTTCCACAAGTCTTAAAATCCGACTTTGGCCTATAAAGGCTAAAAAATATATAGGATTTGGCTCTGAAAGTAGCCTACTCTTATGCAATTTAAATTTGGTATCGTTTCTAAATGATAACCCAATACAGATGCTGTGGGTAAGAAAGCACTCTGTGCTGACGCCAGCCCCCAGGTCATCCATCCTTTCCTTCTGACAGCCCAGCTTTCTCAAATGCTTTCTGTCTCCACAAAGGTCAGATATGAAAAGTGAGAGAGCTCCGAAACACAAATGAATGCTATCTAAGCCACAGCAACAGCGGCAGGAGGGGGACTCTGTCAGAAAAGCAATGCAAATAGCCAAGAGTGCAAGTAAAAGCATGAAAGAAAGGGCATGATTTGTAATCAGGAGCAAGTTCTAAAGCCTGTCTGTCCCTTTTGGATGCTTCACAGTATTTTTAATACACCAGTGACAGAAGAGCTTGGTTAGGAGGGACATCTTTCATCTCTGATCCTCTCCCTGACAAGGAAAATAGGGTGAGCACATTTGCATAACAGAAGAAAGGGACAGATTGCCAGTCCAGAAGGACCCGCAGGACACCTGTCAGAAATATTAAAAAGCAGGATAATCTCACAAAATGTGAAATGTTTTATGTACTAGTCTTGAAATAGTCGATAGGAAGACTACAGTGGAAAGAAATAAAATGTGGGCCATGTCCCATCTACCAACTCTCATTTTGTGAATCACTTCAGTATCCCAGAAAAGCCCTATTTCCCTGCCCTTTGTCCCTCATTGAAAGTACCTTTAGGCTGCAAGCTTATGGAGCACAGGGAATGATGGAGTTACTGGAGCTCAGGAGCAATTTTCTTGGCTCCCATCCCCACCTGAGCCACAGCACCTCTCCAGAACCCCCTTCTACCTGCCTCCTGATCCTCACCCACCCCACCTACCCCCACCACCGTGGGAACATCCTTTCCCACTCCCAGAGCTCAGGGACATGTGTTCCTATTCTCAAGTCACACTCGGACCACATAAAAACGTTTTCAGTAGACAGAACTGAAACAGTGCAGTTAAAAGAATACCCCAATTCAGGCCCACTATAAGTTAAAAAGATTAATGGCTGTGTATTACATTGTTTCTTGAAAAACGCAATCCAGGTAAACAAACCAATTTGCGAACATGTCTCCATGGGTCCATTTCACCACAGAAAGGTAAAGCTGTGTCTCCCCCAAAGACTCTATGATCTGAAGGAAACAGAGCAGGGAGATGGTGGAGCAACAGGGGATTATTTGGCCATGGGCAAGGGGAAACCACAGGCCTTAACATTTTGTTGTGTTGTATTGGCTGTGGTCCATGGCCCTGGCTGCTGAGCAGAAAGACAATGGGTTTGGGATTAAATTTCCTGTACCCACACTCAGAGAGGGGACAGTCTGCTACCCGCCAAAGATGTTTTGGGCTACAGAGACAAAGAATTAGAAAGAAAGTGGCAGAACTTGGGGGGGCGGTGGCAGGCAGACGTGTGTAGGAGACAGGAGCTTTAAAAGGGATACCCCCAAGTGAATAGCAAAAGAGATCATTCCCCTGCCAGCTTCAGCAGCTCTAGACAGGCAGTCAGAAGGAGGAGATGAAGCCTGAAGAGCCCGAGCCTGTGAGGTGGGAGCTGCCCAGAACTGCCTGCCTGTGACTCAGGGTGGAATTTTCCTCCCAGACAATGAAAATAGGTTGAAGTTTTTGTTGTTATGGTCATTCACATTGATCTTCTATTGTTATCTCTCTCTCTCTCTCTCTCATGCAGGCACACACACGAATATAATAATTTAGGACATACTAGACTAAGCCCCCCAAAATAGAGCTGCCAAGCATAAGACTCTTGATTGAAAGAAGGGAATGATACCCTTTATCCTGCTGCCATTTCTCTATGGCAGCTCTCTAACTTCAGGGAGCATAGAAATCACCTGTGAAGCTTGATAGAGATGTGAGTCCTCCTCAGAGATCCTGACTCAAAGGGTCTAAAACCATTTGTACTAGTCACAGTATTCAGCATTACGCCCTGTATAAAACAGCGAAGACTATATATGCAAAGTCTCTCTACAAAATAAACAGGAAAAAGTATTCAGAAACATGTAGCTCCAGTGTGCACCCACTGTCAAGAGATGCTCAGATACCACCAATATGAAGGGATATTTCAAGTTGGAGGTCATATTGTTGGACCTAAGGGATCACCACTTGGGGGCTTAGTGGTGTGTTGCTACAGGTGGTGAAGAGGACTCAATCTCTGCCTATCTGGAGCAGTGTCCTCTCAAGGGCACCTGCATGAGGTCCAGTTCTTGACTGTTGAGTTTTGGATGGGCCAACCTCAGGGTGTCTGCACATGAGCAAATGTCTCATTTCTTTCAAAGAAAGCAGCATGTGAGGCTCTACACAACAAATACTTTGGAAATTTATGGGCCTTAATCACTGTTAGGCAGGTGTTTCAAATCAGTTTTCCATTCTCAAAAGAATAAGTCCAGAGGGACTTTCGAGTCAAATGTAACCATGGGTCTCTCAAATATTCTCTAGAACAGTGCTACCCAACTGAAATATAAAATATGATGTGAGCTAAGCATGTACTTTAAAATTTCATGTTGATCATATTAAAGTAAAAAGAAAGATATGAAATTAATTTTAATAAATTTTACTTAACCCAATGTATCTAAAATATCATTATTTCAACATGTAATCAATATTTTAAAAATCACCCATGAAATACTTTACATTTTTTGTACTAAATCTTCAAAATACAGTATTTTACATTTAAAGCACATCTCAATTCCAACGAGCCACATTTAAGTTCTCAGCAGCCACGAGTGGCTGGTGGCTGTGGGACTGGACAGCACTGACGCAGACCACGGGCCAACCTAGCACAGAGAGTGGGCTGAGACACTATCTACTCACGCCAGTGAGGAGCAGGTGTGGAAAAAGAGAAATGAAGTCGTGCTGATAAAGGCCCCATACCCAAGCCATAAGGAAGCTCTACTGGTTCTCCCTTCAAAATATATCCAGACCTGTCACTTCTCACCACTTCTGCTGCTGCCATCCTGGTGCAAGCCACCACTGTCTCTCCTGGATCACTTCTCACTGGTCTCCCTGTTGCCACCCTTTCCCCCTATAGTCTCTCCCCAAAACAGCACCAGATTAATCCTATTAAAGCGTAAGTTAGATTAGGTAACTTCTCTCCTCAAACTCTTCTATAATGAATCACCAGACCCTATGCGGTCTGCCTCCTCCTCCCCCAGTTACCTCTTCTTCTACTTACTCTCCCCTTTGTTTTCTCTGCTCCATTCCTACTGACCTCTTTGCTGTTCATCACATGGTCCCTAACCCTCCCATCTTAGGAGCATACTGCTTGTTCTCTCTGCTGGAATGTTCTTCCCCCAGATAAAAGACATCTGCAAGGCTATCTCCTTTGCCTCCTTCAATTTTTGATCAAATAACACCTTCTCTTTGAGATCTGCCCTATATAATAATGCAAACTGCCTCCTTTTCTCGGTCTTGCTCCTCTCCTCCACATGGTAAGTCCCCTTTACCCTGCTCCACTATATGATATACTCATGTTATGTTTATTATTTGTTTCTGCCACTGCCCACCCTCCAACCCATATATACTGCATACAGGCAGGAATCTTGATCTGTTTTGTTCCCTGCTATGCCTGCAATGCCTGGAATAGTGCCTGGCACACAATACGTGTTAATTAAGTATTTGTTGAACAAATGAATGAATGAATCAGGGTGGAGGAATCCTGCACTTCCTTCCCTGTAGCTCAGCCCTTTGTCAGTGGAGAGGGCTCTGTCCCACCCACCCCAGCCATCTGCCTCATCTTCTCACCAAACTGCAAAGGTCTGAGAAGGAATATCCAGGATTAGTCAGTCATCCTCACTGAACAAATTCTTCCCTTGGAGCAATGATTCTTTAATGGTTTTCTTTTCTTTTTGTCTTTTAATTATAGACTCCCTTGTGAAGTTGATGGCAGCCATGAATGTTCTCTCCCTAATAGCCACAAAAACACAATTTCATATATAATTTCAGGAGTTCATAGGCCTCTGATGCCCCTCAGTTAGCGGCTGAGGATCTCATGTAAGAATTCCTGCACCAGAGGTTCACCCACATGCAGTTTTCCTATCTGCCTTTGAAATCAAATCTTTCTGCTCTTCCAAAAATAGAAACCATGTCCAGTAAGAAATTACAGAGCTCTACAGCCAGAAGCAAACTTGAAATGGTGTTATAGTTCATCTTCCCACCTTCAGACAGCATTGAACTGCCTATTCATCCTAGGAAAACTCCACTTCCCTGGGGTAGGCAGGTCAATATCTCACACACAAAAGTTCTTTTTAATACTTCAGCTGAATCGCTACTGTTTTAGGATTAACCTGCCCTCTCTGCTCAGAACTCCTGAGAAAACAAAAAAATCAAATGCTTGTCTTAAAAATGTATTAGGATACCCCTGTTCCCTCTCCTGATTCCCTTCAAGCAAAATGAACAGACCCTTGGGCCTCTTATCCAAGCCAGTATTTACTGAAAATGCTTTTGCTCGGGAAGGCTAGAGCCTAAGTCACAGCCAGCCTAGGGAGGTCCAAAGACCCAAAGGAGCAAAGACTAAAGGAAAAAGAGATACCCTATATGCTCCCCTCAGACCTTTAGGGGAGAGAGTCACATTTTCCAGGCAACTCTTCTCCTTTGCCTAGAAATGTGGCATGATCACATGACTGAGAAAGACACAGAGCAGAGGCTCTTTATACTCTCTTTCCAAATGTGGCTGCCAGATTCACAGGGCTGGCCCTAATCTTAGTTTGGGGACAAGTAATGTGTTTTTACCTCAGTCAATCAAGGAAAATCAAGTTACCAATCAGATGGTAATCTTCAAACAAGCCTTTGGTCAATGGAATGAAATGAAAGCTAAGTTTGCATTGTTTTGATTTTCAGCTTTTCACTGATGATAGCCTGAAAGCTTTAAAAATGCTTTACAAAATAAATTCACAGAACTCCTTTTCCTGAAGCATGACTTAGTCAGGCAATAGTAAAACTCCCCGGGCCAGCACTGAAAATGCTTCAGAATTCTTGAAATCAAATCGAAGTATGACAGTCTGTGTCTTTCCAAAGCAAAGTCTATTCATTAAGCAATAAAAAGCAGCCTAGAATAAAACAGTTTATATCAGAGCCTGATCAGAAGGTCTGGACTGAAATCGTTCCATCAATATTTTTTTGTTGGAATTGCAGTTTATTTATAAGAAGTTGCCAAGAGGCATTGATAAATTATGAGATTTCCTAAGGAACCAGAACTGCACAATCAATGAAACTGAGGAAAAACACTGTAAATTCCCTGAAGAACTTAGACAGTGAACGGAAATGTGATTGTTCATATCTGTCTTTCTTTTGCCACCTGAGACTAACTAGAGGCTCATGGAAGGGTGGGGTTTCAGAAAACTTTGGACATGAGCTAGCTGCAAAGTCCCCTGTGCTGTGCCCACTAAGTATAGACACATACTACCTCCATAAACACCTCAAGTGGAGGCTGCTTGAGGTTCATTCATTCCCTGAACTAACAACACTCTACTGATGGCACACTGACTACCTCCCAGAGACCAAATTCTACCCAAAGGGCAGCTCTAACTGAATATGGTTCATACTTTTCTGGACCCAAAACTATTGAGGAATGATGTTAATAAGCATGAAGAATCCAAATAATCCTTTCAAGAGGTTTAATAACTCCGGGGCGCCTGGGTGGCTCAATCAGTTGAGTGTCTGCCTTCGACTCAGGTCGTGATCCCAGAGTCCTGGGATCGAGCCCCGCATCGGGCTCCCTGCTCAGCAGGAAGCCTGCTTCTCCCTCTCCCTCTGCTGCCCCCCCACTTGTGCTTTCTCCCTCTCTCTGTGTCAAATAAATAAATAAAATCTTAAAAAAAAAAAAAAGAGGTTTAATAACTCAGCCAAGGGAAAACTATCAAATACTCTATGTTCCCTCATTATCTGACTTTAATTTCTCAAGGCAAGAAGGTATTGACCAATTACAATTGGCAACACATTTGTGTAATGGCATCGTTTTTGTTTTTGTATTATTCATACTAAGTGCTGTTATTTTACAATGGGATGAAGAAAACACTATGAAAGACTTGAGAAAATATTATAATTTAATAATTTGTAAAGATTTTTAGGAGACTTTGACTCCTGTGTCACAAGGGACAATAATTTCTGTATTCTTTTAAGTTACCCTATAGGGCCCCTAATGAGCCACAACTACCAAAGCAAGTATGGCAAATTCTGAGACCTATGCATTTTGGACTGAATTACGACAGAGTAACTCAGACTGAGGCAGAAAAATCTGGACATGCATGTAGCATTCAAACTAAATTTTAAAGGACTCATTCATACAGGGATGAGGCCCTGTGGAGAGATTCAAGTCACTATATGGATCACATCATTAAAAAATCACTGGGGGAGGCCTTTTAAGAGACTCACGAATTGGACATGTCTTAGTACAGGTGCTACCCTGGCCTATAACAAATGCTCATAATCCAGACTGAAGACTTTCTGGACAAAAAAAAAAAAACCCTTTTCCTCTACCCTCTTAGGTTCTGTGTTTAGAGGTCTGTTAATTAAACTAACAAAAGAAGGAGAGGCCCCTCCCCCAGAAGATCAGCAAGAACAGCCAGCCAAGACCAAGTTTACCGATCAGTGAGAACGGCAGAACTCCAGCGCTAGGGGAATACTGCACAGAGAATCCATGGCTTTTTTACCATGATTCTTTAGTCTTTCAAAGTTAATTTTTTTTTAACTGTCTTTTTTTTTTAATTTTTCTTTTTCCCTTTTTCAACCAACATCTTATCAATCCCTTTTTTAAAAAACATTTTTATTTTTCATTTTTAGAATCATATTCTATCCCTTCATAGTAGTTACCCTTATTTTGGGCACATATATATAAGTTGTTCTCTCTCTAAAATTTTGAGATACAGTTTCTTCTAACAGATCAAAATATACCCTAAATCTCCAGTGTATGGCTTTGTTCTAGTCTCCTGCCTGATCACACTCTCTCCCTTTTTACTTTTTTTTTTTAAATCCTCTTCTTTGGGCACCTGGGTGGCTCAGTTGGTTAAGTGACTGCCTTCGGCTCAGGTCGTGATCCTGGAGTCCCGGGATCAAGTCCCGCATTGGGCGCCCTGTTCAGCGGGGAGTCTGCTTCTCCCTCTGACCCTCCCCCCTCTCGTGTGCTCTCTCTCTCTCAAATAAATAAATAAAAATCTTTAAAAAAAAATAAATCCTCTTTTTTCAAACAACTTATCAATTC
>NC_138375.1:92770951-92807284 GCF_054177405.1 Leptonychotes weddellii | reverse complement strand
AGCCTGGTGATGGGTATTAAAGAGGGCACATTCTGCATGGAGCACTGGGTGTTATACGCAAACAATGAATCATGGAACACTACATCAAAAACTAATGATGTAATGTATGGTGATTAACATAACAATAAAAAATTTTTTAAAAACTAACAAAAGAAGTTTACAAAAGAAAAGGTGTACAACGTTTATAGTATTTTAAGTGCATGGGAGTTCACAAAAAAGTGCCTAGACTTTTCCATTTTAAAAAAGGAAAGGGGATTTGGGTTTCAAGGGACAATAGGTTGTGAGGAAGTGAGTAGGAAATATTTGGAGGGATTAATAGAAGATAAGGGTTATTTTACCAACATCTGTTTAACCAAACTTGTTTTGGTGTTGACTTTCTGTCTCCAGTGGTAAGAGTGCTCTCTGCTTCTTGGTATGGTGGTAGGAATGGGTGAGGAAACACCGACACAAAGGGAAATTTATACCCTGCTTTTAGGCAAAAAAGAAAAAGGTAGGGACTCTTCCTGCACCTGTTAATTTTTAATTGCTTTCAGCTCAAAATAATCCTTATATCAAATTGGTATATTTGTGGGTGGCATATACTGATCTCCTTCAAAATCATCCTTCAGGCTGCAAATAGGTGAAAGTTAAACCCCTCTCATAAACTATCTTTTGCTTATGGGTAGAGGGATAAAATTTTTTGCCACTAAGGGGGAGCAAGATTAGATGGAAAAATTAGAGTTTGTTCCCTCCCTTGGCAGTACTCACAAAAGTCTCTACCTCCAGAGACGTTGGAAAAGAGAAACTGACTGTTAATAATCAAACTCACTCCTTGAATGAGCTAATTAAAGAAATAATGGGCTTTGGGGACACCACATCCTTTTTGAAGGGAGGGACTGGACTCTGGAGAACTGCTGGGAAACCCACCTCCTAGAACATACCTGATGACTACTGGAGATGGAAATCTGAAGGGGAGGGACCTGGGATGAGATCAGGCTTGGGGCTCATGCACAGGCTTTTCCTCAACTTTTGAAGCCTTATCTATAAATGTGTCCAACCTCCTCCTTTCACATGTAGGTAGGAACCCTGAAGAATTATCCTTGACGCTATAGGGTAAAGTGGTTTTTTTGGTTTCGAGAACGTTAAGGATCCTTCCTTAAGAAAAAAGGTCAGTAAGGGCACCTGGGTGACTCAGTCGGTTAAGCGTCTGCCTTCGACTCAAGTCATGATCCCAGGGTCACATCGGGCTCCCTGCTCAGCAGGGACTCTGCTTCTCCTTCTCCCACTGCCCCTCCCCCCCACTCATGTTCTCACTCTGTTCTCTCTCTTTCTCAAATAAATACATTTTAAAAATCTTAAAAAAAAAGGTCAGTAATTATGCTCATTTTGAGGAATTTCAATGCTTTTCGTGTATGCATATATGTACATGCCAAGGCTAGAAATAAAAAAAAAAATCAGTCTTTCCATTAGCTATTGGAGTCCAATTTCCTGAAGTATCAAGGTCATTAAGTTTACCAATTGGGTATTATGAACTAGGTCTTCATTAAAATAAATGGAAATCTTACCTTTCTTTGTAGGAAATACAAAGTGTGATTATGTGTTATATTCTGAGATCTGAATAAAAGGGAACAATTTTTATACCATTTTAATGGAAGTATTGCTTAGTTGTAAACTTACTTTACAGGTTTAAATGAGTGATTTTTTTTTTCCTTTCTAAAGCAGAATTGAATCTTCTGCTCCCAACCATCAGTGTTGGGGTAATCCAAGCTACTCAGTTAGCTAGAGATCTAACTACTGGAGAAGATGTGGCTGGTTTTACCTACTAGCTATCCCTATCTGGCATCTGATTTGTCCACCTAAAAATTGTATGTTTCCATGTCCTGAAAAGAGACCTTTATACTATGCCTCACAAGAATGGGGCCAAGGGGCTTGGCTGGAGATTGTAGGACAGAATGAAAGGAAATTGGTTAGAACATTCTAATAGTTGGAAATGCAGCCTGAAATACAATATTTTAAATAGGTATGTTGGTGGATTCTACAAAGCCTTCTGGAGAATAGCAAGTAATTTGGTACTGGATGGTGCTGCAAAAGAATGGGCAGGGGCAGACATGAAGGAAGACATGGAGAAGGAAACAGGTTCAAATAGTGGCTCTCAGATGGAAGAATCTGGACGTTTATGACACTTTTTTAGTCTACTGGAAAGGAGATAGGATGAGATTTTGGATAAACCCTTTAAAAGACTGCTATATATGAATGTTCATAGCACTATTATTCACTAGAGGCAAAAAATGGAAAAGGCCTAAATGTCCATCAATTGATGAACAGATGAACAAATGTGGTATGTCTACACAATGGAATATTTGGCGATAAAAAGCAATGAAGTACTGGCACATGCTACAGCATGGATGAACTTCAAAAATTTTAAGGTCAGCGGAAGAAGTCAGAGCAGTAGAACACGTATGTATGATTTCATTTATATGGAGTGTCCATAACAGGCCAACCCACAGAGACAGAAAGGAGATTAGAGGTTGCCTAGCACTGGGGTTGGGAATGCGGAGTAACAGTAAGATTTCTTCTGAGGGTGATGGAAAAGACATGAAATCAGACAATGGTGATGGCTGCAAATTCTATAACCTTGCTGAAAATCATGGTAGATTTAATCTGAGTGATTTTATGGTACGAAAATTATGCTTCAACAAGGTTTTTAATAAAAATTACTGACTATAGTCTCCTTTACCAATATTGTTACTATTAAGTGTTCAAGGATTCTATATATGAGTTTATGATCATTATGACTTTAAATAAATTCTTTGACTTTTCCTTAAGGGAGAGGTTTCACAATGTTTATATTTTTAGGCAGCCAGAGCTGAGCTCACATATTGGTCACACAGAAGATCAGCTGGCCTCCTGGAGTCTCAGGACACTGGACCAAAGGTCAGCAAGAGGGACCACCTTCTCCATCACTACCCCATCCTCATAAGAGGGCTACCTTTTCTCTTACTATAAGCTCATTACTGTTCCTCTCAGCCCAGAGGGGCACTGGTAGGATGCTGGATGCGGGGGATCTCTGGTTTTCAAGAATGAAGAACACCTAGCAGTGAAGCAGAAGCATGAGAGAGTTTTAGTGGGAGAGAAAGTGTGCGGGAGTGTTGGAAAATAACATCAATAATCATACAGGCCTGACAGTTATGAAAAGGACAGATAATAACTCAGACTGGAGGAAGATTTTCACACCCTCTCAGCTGAGATGATTTCTTCAAGGCAGGTGATTTTGAATTGTTATGCATAGCCTCATATTTGCATGACTTTATTTTTTTTTAATTAACCCTGACAAATTGCTTTAGAACAACATTGTTATTTCCAGCAGACCCCTCCCCTTAGGAACCAGTCCAAGCATATCTAATATTTGTTATTTTTGCTTCTTCAAAGCATAGTGCTAAGCCTCATACTACTGTTACAAATCTTTGGCTGTCAAGGGCTGAGGCAGTGCCTGGGATGAGAGATATCTCCTGATTCTTCTGTTATAGGTCATAGTGTGGAAGGAGGCAGGATTGTGAGCAGAGTTCAGTTGTGTAGCTTATAAAATCTTGGTGAAATCTTTGTGGTCTGATTTGGGTTAAAACAAAGGTATACCTGGTTTCCATGTCTCCTAAATTTTCAAACCAACAATGTCAGTACTCTCTTAAGTTAGCCCATGATTCCTGAGAACCACACTACTGAAGGAGGTTGACTAAAAAATAATTTCTGTACTCCTTTTACTCACTGACCCTATTTCCATCCTCTGGGGCCCAAATAGAACAAGACGAAGCCCTCTGCAACATGACAGCCTTGTATAGGGTTGAAGATATCTTTCAAACACATTTCTCCTAAGATTTCATTACTCCAGACTAAACATCCCTAACCCATTAGCCATTCCCCAGAAAATGTGATTTTCAGTCTCAGCTGGACTAATTTTGATACTGTCTCTCTTACAGTGTGCTGCCCATTTTAAGGTATGATCTAACAGAGGTGGACACGGTGTGACTATCACGTTCCTCATTACTGATGATGACAGTTATTCATGGGAAATATAAGCAGTGCTGAGAAAGACCTCTGTAAGGGCTAGGAGAGAAAGCTATTATCTGTGGTGTTTACTATAAGCAGACTGTGTGAAGTGCTTTATAAACATTAGACCATTAAGCAGAATGGGGGAAATAAGAGGGCATTTCTGCTCACCTACTGGGGCTCACTCTAGAGATAAGAAATTTGACTAAAATCATCAACTCGGTCCACCCATTACAAATATCACTGTGAAAGGTCTCTATCATTTAAAAGCTTTCAAAGATGGGGGCACCTGGGTGGCTCAGTCAGTTGAACATCTGACTCTTGGTTTTGGCTCAGGTCGTGATCTCGTATTTCATGAGATGGGCCTGCTTGAGAGGCTCCATGCTCAGCAGGGAGTCTGCTTGAGATTCTCTCCCTCTGTCGCTCCCCACTTGCTCTCATGCTCTCTCTCTCAAATAAATAAATCTTAAAAAAAAAAAAGCTTACAAAGGTGAAAAAGATGATTAATTGAAATTACTAGCCCTACACTATGAAAAAAGAAGTGAATGTAGTTTTGCTCAAGAGTTGTTTACAAAGCATAATTATGTCTAATAGTAAAGTAACAAGTCATTCAGCTGTGATGTTAACTTCAAATCCCTTTTCACTGGGGAATCACTAGACACCTTCCCCACGGGTGAGAAAGGAGGCAGCCTATGTCCTAGTGCTTTCTTCATCTTCGGTCTGCATCTCCCACCCATCTCTTCCAGACCACACAGCTCTAGATCTGGGTCACGGTGGCTTTGATTACACAATTATTGAGAACTCACAAGCATTCTGTTTTCAACTGCTTCAAGTTTACTACTTAGGTGCAACCTTCAGGAAATGTACTTCTGAGCATGTTTGGGTTCCTCTAATGAATACTCTGCCACAGCTGCCCTCTGTGATCAGCAGGCTCTCCCTGGCTCTGAGCTGCAGCCCTGGGGGTGGCTTTAAATGGGAAGAGAGGAGCTTGCTGGGTCAGTCTTTTCCAAATCAGGAGCATTCATTTAGATGTTTGCAGGTGATCCTGGGAGGAAAAAATCAATGCCAGCAGATTTTCTTCTAAAATGTATTTCATACTGAATACTCATGAAAAATAACAAGTGTATTATATAGTTATTTCTGTTATAATGTGATAACCAACCTTTTGGAAGTGGCCTGTCATACCCCAGAATGTTAAGAAATCACCAATGCAAGAGCATGTGACTTAATCTTGACAGCACTGACCAAGCAAACAATGCACTGACACGTGTCAGCGGGGTGCCTTGTCTTAAAAATTTAACATATACATTTGTGATATCTAATCATTAGGAAGACTTTTAATATCAAGAAATAGGAAACTTGGTTAACACTGGCTTATGCAATTAAAAATTTGGTTTCCTCACCTGATGAGTAGTTGGGAGGTAGGCAGTGGCAGGCTTGGTTCAGCTTCAGAGGATCCAGGCCTTTCTAACGTTCTGCTCAGTTGTCTTTAGCATGTTGCCTGATGGTCACAAGATGAAGCTTGCCTTTCCAGGCAACATGTTCACATAAGAAGCAAGTAGAAACGAGACAAAGTGTGGCGCCAGTAAGCTTTTCTTCGTGTGTCTGTTGTAGTATCTGAAAATAAAATCTTTCTTAAAATCCTCTTAACAGACTTCACCCATATATCTCATTGATGAAGACTGGATCCCATGGCCACCACTAGTTGCAAGGGAGATTGGGATAGTGGGTATCTGACAAAACAGAAGGATTATTATAACTGGTTTAAGGGAATCGAGATCTACAGACTGGAGCTAAGCACACTGTCTCCCCAAAGCAGAAAGATTCAGGGATGGAAGTCCACAGAGTGAAAGTCAGTGATACAGCACTATGATCTGTTATATACTGAGCATGTGTACCACAAAAATCACTTCCCATGGATCAGATTCAGAGAAAATAAAGTCTTAAATGAAAATCCAGGTCTTGTTCTTAAACTCTCCTTTTTAAAAACATTTTATTTATTTATTTATTTTGCAGAGAGAGAGAGAGAGAGACAGTGCAAGTGGGAATGAGAGAGAGAGAGAGAATCTGAAGCAGATTCTGTGCTGAGTGCAGAGCCCAACACAGGGCTCAATCTCATGACCTCGAGATCATGACCTGAGTCAAAACCAAGAATTGGACACTAAACTGACCAAGCCACCCAGACACCCCCCTTAAACTCTTCCTGAATTAAATCAACACAAAGTCAGAATTCTACAAAGGAAAAATAAATAACTGTGGACTTAGATTTTTCTAAAAATTGAGACTGCGGTATACAATATGAGGTAATTAATGGTTTTTAGAGAAGACTATGTTAAGAGTGTTAAAAAGCAAAATTTCAATGGAGTACATTTAAAGATCAAAATGGCTTTATTCAACAATTCATGAATTGGGCAGCACCCCATCTAGCAAATAGAAGTCTGCTGAGTTGTAGAAAGGAAGAGCTTTTAAAGGCAGAAAAGGGGGAAAGGAAATTAGCAAACAAAACGGTGTTTCATTCTTTTTTATGGCTGAGTAATAGTCCATCGTGTGTGTGTGTGTGTGTGTGTGTGTGTGTATATATATATATATATACACACATCTTCGTTATCCATTCATGTATTGATGGATACTTGGGTTCCTTCTATATCTTGGCTATATTGTAAATAACGTTGTAGTAAACGTAGAGATGCATGCGTGTTTTTGAATTAGTATTTTTATTTTCTTTGGGTAAATACCCAGTAGTGGAACTGCTGGATCATATAAGATCTTGCCATTTGTGAAAACATAGATGGACCTAAAGGGTATTATTCTAAGTGAAATAAGTCAGACAAAGATGAGTAACATATATTTCACTTATATCCGGACTCTAAAGAAAATGAAAGGAACAAAACAAACAGAAACAGATTGATAAATACAGAGAACTGTTGGTTGCTGGAGGGGAGGGAGATGGGGGTATGGGTAAAGTAGGTGAAGAGGATGAAGAGGTACAAACTCCCAGTCATAAAATAAGTAAGTCATGGAGATGAAAAGTACAACATAGGGAATATGGTCAATAATATTATAATAATGACATATGGTGGATAGATGCTGACTACACTTAATCATGTAGCAGTGAGTAATATATAGAATTGTCAAATCACTGTATTGTACACCTGAAAGTAATATAACGTATGTCAACTATACTTCAATAACAAAAATAAAAAATTAATTAAAAATAAATGAATGCATTGTTTCAGGCAAGGTCACCCTCATAAGGGGAACAGAAAGGGCATATCAGGTGGGCCGATTACCTCACTAGGGCTGACCAGGTAATCGAAGCTGCAGTTAGGTTAGGTATCAAGCCTTGGTTTGCTGACATGGGACTTAGTACAAGTGACTCCATTTTGGACCTGATGTTTCCTTTTTAACAAGAATATCAGACTGTCCCTAAAGATGGAGGTGCTCCTTGTCATTACTTTTCTGGAATGTAGCTTTGAAAACAGAATTTCTCCTGTTATGCTAAAAGCAAACCAACAAAAAGGATATAGACCTGATGCTTTACCTGAGGGAAGTATAGGACAATGTTTTCTATACTACACAGATATTTGATTAAAACACACTTACCATGTTTAAAAAGTTGGTGGTGTTCACATGATTATTTATAATAAGAAAATTTTACTTGCAAGAGGCAGTATTAATGACATCGAGAGTAAGCTCTGGAGCCAGGCAAACCTGGATTCAGATCCTGACTTACTGCTTATTGGCCTTGGTCAAGATTCAGTGTCTTCCCTGCAAAATGGGGATAATAATAGCACTAACATCATTGATTGCTGTGAGTTTTAAAGGAACCAGTGCACGTTAAATACTTAGCGTATCTCCAGGCATGTAAGTAAGCCCTCAAATATTACCCAGCTCAATATTTTTCTTACTTTTGTTCTGAATAAAATAAAAACATCTGGACCTGATTTAATTGTCAACTATAACAATTTATTTATGAGATCTTGCTTGTTGTTTGTAGTGATATAATCCAGGCATGCATTATATCTTGTGACCTCTCCCTGTTGGCATTCTGCCAGAAAACTATAATTTAAAAATATATTCTGTGTTGTGTTTTCATAACAACTTTCTAATTAGACAGTGACTTAATAATTCTACAGTTGTGTATCAGACCACACCTAATGGAGTCACTGGTACTTCTTAGATGGCATTTGCTGATCCCCCTGGACCACTGCATCCCTGGCTGCAGGATCTCTGGTTTGCTGTGAACCCTCCATACTGTAGGCTACAGATTCAGCAGATCTGGGCTATCTTGGAGAAGTGCTGAGTCATGCTGGCTTTTCTTTCTCAGACCCTCCAAATCTCTTCCAAGAAATCTCTTGGCCTGCATGTCCTCATTATCTTTGTTGTTGAACAGCTCATTTTTTTGGACCCAAGTATAAAATGAGACTATACTATTATCCAGCTCACATCATTCCATTTTGCCTTCCAGAAAATCATGAGACCCTTTGTCAATTGCTTTGTTAAATCCATGCATAGCATATTTGCCTAGACTAGCAGTCTGGCAAAGGCACTGAGGTTAGTTAGGTTGAAGGCTTGTTTGTATTATTGTCTCTCTCCCCTATTAGACAGAGCCAATATGATAGAAACCGTGTTTGTTTTGGTCATAATACTGGAGACAAAACAAGTAATTTTTGAATAACTTACAGATTGATAAACTGAACTTATCTGTCTGATAACTAATTGTTACGTGCTCCCACGCCTGTCCTTTCATTATTGTTTTCTAGAAAAATGCCCATGATCGATGTGAAAGTCACTGCCACCGTGTGGAGCCCAACTCTGACTTCTCCAGCCTAAGCTCTTCCTTGCTAGCATCATGCTTCAACTAGGATCCACACATTTGTAACATGTCTGACCACAGCCAGGGCTAAAGCAGGATACCATTCTTTCTACAAGGCAATCTAAGCAAAGCTAAAACCAAGTACAAACAAAGTTACCTTGAAACCAACTGGGGCTGAGTAGTCCATTCGTATAAGCTCATCTAAGAACAATGGGTAGGAGAACACAGGCAGCAACCTCTTTGTTTTAGTTTTTTTTAACTCCGGGCTCTAATATCTCTGATATGGTTAAGGCAATATCAAATAAAAGTTCTACTTGTTCCTCTGGGGAAAGTGTTTTTAAAATAAATTCTTTACCAAACATGAAGCAAGGGGAGGGTAGATTCTGGGAACAAAAGCCACTGGACTGAATGCTATTCTCTGGCTTCTTCAGTCATCCAGATATCCTCTTTACCCAAAGGACTTCGTCGCAGAACTGACTACATTAGTGACTGGACAACACCAGGGTAGCCATTCATTGCAACTGGCATTCCCATTCCTCTCACAATATCAGGAAATATGAATAAAAACAAAGAATAAAAATTCTAGGTATCTAATCTAAGTATGGAGAAGAAAGGGGAGTTTGTGCTCCTGAGAGGCATCATGTGTGACCCAGGGCTGCTGCTGAAATGTCCAGGGGAGACTGCTTCCCAGAAACAACTAAGGTTATTGCCCAGGAGAGAGGTTGTAGTGATGGAAATGGAAGCGTGGTGCAGGTAAGAAACTTCCTCAAGGTCAGCAGTGATATATTATGCAGCCATGAAAATGTACCACTCAGATCTCCTACTATGGGACTGATACCCCTTGCTGCTGCCCCTCTGGACCCACTTCTACACTCATGCTAAGGCCATGCTTACGCCTACCTGTTCCTAGCCACCACGGCGGGGGTACTAAGGCAAGGACAGTCTATGAGATGCAGGACTTGTCTAAGGATAACTGTGTGTCAAGGATTCTCCATAGGCTTGAAACTTTAGTCTGAGACTCTTCTTACCCAGTCTTCCCTTGTTCTCTCTCCTTTTACAGGTATTAGACCTCTATTGCAGTCTAAAAGCTCTCCTTTCCTTTCCTGTTCTCCTGACTTCAAGAAATTTTTTGCACATCTAACCCCATCTTGACATCTGCTCTTTGGCAGACCCAAACTAATGTATGTTGCATTCCTTTGTCCAATCAACTGAATATCATAACAAAAGAGATTATACATAGAGACTGTTTTGATCCGGGTGAAAAGACAAACCAAATATATTTCTATTCCCCACACAAGCCAGGAGTAAGAGTTTTTTTTCTTTTTTCATTGGCCATCATAAAATACTTGTTTCTCCTACAACTTATTTGTAAGCTAAGGACATAATACTATATTAGAAGTTGACAATACTTTTAGCCATTTGGGGTATTAGAAAGGAAAAAGAAAGAGAGAGAATCAGGGCGCCTGGGTGGCTCAGTCGTTAAGTGTCTGCCTTCGGCTCAGGTCATGATCCCAGGGTCCTGGGATCGAGTACCGCATCGGGCTCCCTGCTTGGCGGGAAGCCTGCTTCTCCCTCTCCCACTCCCCCTGCTTGTGTTCCCTCTCTTGCTGTGTCTCTCTCTGTCAAATAAATAAATAAAATCTTTAAAAAAAAAAAAAAAAGAAAGAGAGAGAATCACCAGCGTTGGCAGGTGTGTGTGCTCAATAAATATCTGCCCCCAAAACAAGCCAGTGTGTCCTTTATTTTGTCCTGGGCAATGCTTCCCACTAACCTATGAAAGTTAGCTGGGTGGCAATAGAGAGCAGAGGGCATCAGGTATTTTTGCCTTCCAGTTTCCCATAACTGAGAAGTAAATGACCAGTAACTGCTTGTCACTGGGTCTGTGACTATTTGTATGTCTGTTCTTTTTTTTTTTTAAGATGTATTTATTTGAGAGAGAGAGCGTAAGCAGAGGGAGGGGGGAGGGAGAGGGAGAGAGAGAAGCAGACTCTCTGCTGAGTGCAGAGCCTGACACAGGGCTCGATCTCACAACGCTGAGATCATGATCTGAGCTGAAATCAAGAGTCAGAGGCTTAACCAACTGAGCCACCCAGGTGCCCTGACTGTTCTTTTTTTTTTCTTTTAAAAAAAGTCCTGAATTTTCTTTCCGTAGCAGAGGGTAATATTGAAGTCTCTACCTAAAGGTTGTGAAGGAGCTAGTTGATAAAAGTAAAAAAAAAAAAAAAATCTCTTAACAAAAGTGCTGAATTTTGTAATATATTTACATGGTAGAACCCACAATGTGAAAAATAAGTCCAAAATCAGTGCTTAAAAAATAACTGCAATAGCTCATTTCTCTTTTTAAAAATGAAACTGAACATCTTATTTGGGGCTGTTTTTTATTTGTATTAGATGATTGCAAGTAAACATTCTGAAAGAGTTGCAATAACATTAAAATTTATTTCCAGCTTTTGTGTATTAACTCATTAGTCATACTCTTCACTGAAACATAATTTACAAGCTCATATCCATTTATTTGTGAGCACCTTATGAATATAAAGATGCTTTATTAATTTGGTAGTTATGAGCCATTATTTGGCTGTAGAGGACCAATTAAGTAAGAAAAATTTCTCCTTCTCTCCCTCTCCCAATCTGTCTGTATATCTCTGTCTCTCTCTGAGAGAAAGACAGTGAGAGACTGACTAAGCTTGGGGGAGCATAAAAGATTTAAACTAATCATTGTATTTGAACTTGTAGAAGACTTTAGACATGATCTGGCCCAGAACTCTTAACCTAGAGGCCACAAATATCTAGGGAATCAATGAGTTGGCTTCATGGGAACAATTATGGTGGGGTCTTGGTGACCCTGTTAGATGGTCCTGGAAATGGAGAACAGTCCAACTGCACTTCTCAGGGATGACGTGGATTCAGTGGCTCCCAGACCTCTCAAAGGCAGGAGCATGTAATGTAGGCAGACCAAAGAAAGGAGCAATGGACAGTTCCTGATAAACTCAGCTACCTATGAGCATTCCTATGTCCTCATGGACTATGGAAGTAAATTATCCCAGGACATAATAATCCTATCATTCTGGAAGGTCAGCACCACTGGGAGTACATGTGTATAACAAAGAACAAGAGGTCAAAGATGGGGAAAAAGGGGTCCTCTGAAAAGAAGCAGGAAAATCAACAAATATTGGTTTGGGAGGGTAGGCAAGGGTTTGGTTTTTAAGATATGGCATTCAAGGGAGTGGACAGAATATCCAGGTTTAGGTGATCCAAAAGCAGCTGGAAACACAGAAGTAAAGGTGAATGCTCCCTATTACTATAGCAAAATTCCTTCTCCATGAGTTTTTCCTTCCTTTGGGGTTCTCCTGAATCAATCCCATGGCCACCATTGCACTTAGCCCCAGGAATGTGCTGCGCCCTCCTTTACCTGAAGTGGTGTGCTGAGCTTGCTTGTAACAGATGAAGAGAGTCATTTGCTAGCCTTTTCCAACTTTGCCTTCAGTGACTTTACATTGGTAGCTTGAAGTTGGTGATTGTGGGAGTACTTACATCATAGAAATCAGCCAATGCTATAAATCAGGACCCCCCCACCCGGCCCCGCACCATGGGTTGTTAAACGTTTACCAGCATTTGCCAATCACTGCCTAAGAGTGAAATAGGAATAGGGAGTATGTGGGGCCTTAAATAGGAGGGTTAGGGAAGACTTTAATATTAAAGTGGCATTTGGGGCAAAAAAGAGCATTCCTGTTATAGAAAACAGCAAATGCAAAGCACCTGATGCAGAAATGTGCTTATTCAAGGGACAGCAAAAAAAAAAAAAAAAAAAAAAGACCAAACTGGCTGAAGCAGAGTGAGGGAAGGAGAGAGTAGCAGGGGATTAAGTCAGAGATGGAAGATGGAGGGAGAAGCAAATCATGAAAAATGTTTTAGATGATCATAAGGAAATTGACTTTTACTTTGAGAAGAATGGTGAGCCAACTGAGGGTACAAAGTAGTGAAATGACATGAGTATGGCTTATACTTTTAAAGGATTTATCCTTTTAAAAGGGATGCTTTATGAGGAATAGACTGCAAGGGGGTCAAGGTGGCTGCAGAAAGACCAGTTAAGAGGCTATTGCAACAACACAGATGAAACCTGATGGTGACCAGGACCAGAGGGCTAATGGTAGAGATGGAAGAAATGGTCATACTCCGGATGGATGCAGAACTGTAATTAGCAATCAGCTTTCAGCTCAGTGAGACTTTTCTCTTTCTCTTTCTCTTTTTTCTTTCTTTTTCTTTCTCTTTCAGAAAGACTTTCTAATAGATTTTTTACACTCCCCAATGAAGTACGAACCTTTCTGTGCCTGGAGATAATCAGGAAGAAGCCTGATAGCCACCCATCATTGATACTGCAGAAGACTTTCTATGTTGGAAAGAAACACCTACTGGCCTCTAATATTCTACAGTGGCATAGGGGCTTGGCTACACAAGAAAATGTTTTTGCTTAAATGTGATAACTGAGTTAAGGCTAAGGGAACAAACAGAGTTGGATGTATCTATTGAAATGGCTTCATTTCTGTGAGTGGTTTTCATATATATATTATATATATATATAAAACATGTAAAAACATTACATAATATATAATAAACTTTATATATTTATAATTATAAATATTAATACTTCAGGGGGGCCTAATGTAATTGTGTGCGTGTGTGCATTCTGTGATATAGGCATATCACCTCAAAGTGAAGGTAAAGTGGGATGGGGATGGTTTAGTGCCTGCATCACTCTCCGTGGTGCTGAAATACCAATGGTCAAGGGATAATCTCTCAACTGGCTAACTCATCCTCCATGGCGATGAGGCTACAGGGCTTGTGCAATCACATGAAGTAGAGATGGAGTCATGTGGGGAGGTTAGAGAATAAGTAAAGAAAAGATGTCTTAGACTTCAGGATATTACAGCCAGAAAGGATTCCAGGGAGTATCTAGTCCAACCCCTTAATTTTGCAACTAATGAAACAGAGAGTAATCCCATTTGTCCTAAGTAAGCAGAGATCCAAGCACTGTAATCTGGGATGGGATAAAATAAGAGAGGGCTAGTCCTATGGGATTGCTCTTAACATTTCTGACAGAGCATTCTATCAGTTGAATTCTCTCTCATCATGTGACCCCATTTACCACTGCAGTAAAAAAGCTTGCTCAGAAACATGTTTTGATTTGTGCATGAATTTTCCTGTGCAGTGAGTTTACACTTGGCACCCCCCGCCTGGAACGGAACCACTTGTTTGTGTCACCATGGCTTCCCAGACCTCTGCAAATGACCACTACTTTTTATTAATTTTACTAATTTATTAACTTTACTTCTAATTGATGTCTCATGATTTCTGAAAGATTAGGACTTGAATAAGCTTGGTATGCATTTATATGTTATTTTTTCCTTGTGTGACTAACTTTATGCTCAATGAGGCTGTAACGTTTGGTAGAAAAAAAATTAACGAGGTTACAGGATAGGAAAAAGAACAGAGAGGTGAAGCACCTAGTGACCGGTCACACAGATGTTCAGTGAATAAGAGCTTGTGTTATGATTTAATTTTTACAAAAGGAAAGAAGGGACAAGAGTCTGCTGAGATAGATAATCACACTGATTAAGGTGGTCTGAGTTTCCTTGTCTGAATTATCTAGGTAGACACAGACGTGCCTTAAGATTTATATATGCAAGGAAGCTACATTAAATCTTCATCTTAAAACTTTGTTAAATTCTAATTAAGTCTGTTTTTTAACTAGCATGACAGACATTAAGAACTACTGAACTAGTGAATTGCAAAATGCCATTGACTCCTGATCTGTAAATAGAACAAAGCCATCTGTGCAGTGGAGAGCATGGAAGTTCCTGCCTCACCCTCCCAGAGGCTCATTGTAACCTTGGGTCACAGATGGAGGCAGCTCAGCTTCCCTGAGCACCAACTTCATCTGGCCTCAGGGCCCCAGAGTCCAGAGCAGGTGTGGGCCACATGCTTAGTATCCCCAGGGGCGAGGAAGAGCAGCCTTGAGACCCATGCTGTAAACAAAAGCTAGTAAAGAGGACTCTTCTAAGCTGTTTCAGCCTGAGTCAGAAATGCAGGGCTCTAAGGGGAGGGAAAATCCAGCTTCCTTTACTTAAGCATCCCCTCCCTGCCTATGTCCAAGAGCATTTCAGAAAGCATCTATCTCCAAGCCCGAGTCCCGAGGTATTCACCAATATACTATTTAAAGTCTGCACAGGTGTCAGCTGAGACCAGAATGGCATGGCTGGAGAACTGTCTAGATTGCCAGTCTTCCTCTACAACCCTCACCACAAAAACTGACTCACTCAATGTTTATGAAGAAGGTCTTCCTGTAAAAAAATACATTTACCATTCCTACTCTTTCTTTCTCCCATATTAGATTTTATTTTTCTTCTCAATTTTCTTTTTCACTAGAGTGAATGTATTAGTTCCTTCCTGACTGTGAGAAAATAATTCCCTCTTACAAATGTATTATACCAAAAGAAGAAAATGTACTGACCAGGACAGGGTCTTCATCTCACATTATGCAATCCAAAGAGAATGGTGTGAGCTATGGTTTACCTTGGAGAACTCCTGTTTTGATGTGGGGGTTTAGAATGCAGCTAAAGGAGGACCCCTGCCCAGGTCTTCAGATTTCCCTGGCTCACATGTTTCTGACAGTGGGGTTGTTTGCATGGGGTGGGGGATAGAGACTAAATAAATGGCTGGGGGCGGAGGAAGTCCTGAAGGGCTGAGACGTGTTCCTATAGGGGCCTCAGGAGGCTACTGTGCAGAGCCTGATCCTGTACTACAGGCTGAAGCTGGCTTAATTGCTGGTAATTAAAGCAGGATCTATAGTTTCTGGGCATGCCTGATGGGGGAGGAGCTGGGTTCTGGCCTTGGATGAGCTGCAGGAAAGCAAGTGGCAGCTCCACTGAGCTTACAGCTCCACCACTCCCAGCAGGGCTTGTTGCTGGGCAGTTTTCAGCAGAGGAGTCTTTGCAAACCTGCTCTTCAAGAAGGGAGGATTGTCTTTTCAAAGGAATCAATGTAGAATAGAAGTAATCTTTATGGGAAGTTAACTAGAGGTTAGGCATTGTTCTAAGCACATTTAATACTCAAATAGATACATTTTTAATTGATGATAATGACACAAAGATTAGATAATTTACTCAAGGTCTGCAGTTAGCACAAAATACAAATTTAGTTCACTGAATCCTGAGCTTGTATTTTCAAGGCCCACGCTATTTTACAGAGGTTGCAAGCTGGTAGCCTATGAAGCTGGACGTACCCTTCAACCGGCCTGGTCCCCATGTGACTTTAGAATACAGAAATGTCCGGTAAAATTCAGGATTTCTGAATTTCTTGAAAAAGTGATAAGATCTGCCAACACTGGCCCAAGTTTTGCATGGAAACAATGAACTGGTGCTCAGTAGCTGCTGCCCCTTCAAGAGAAAGAATCTCTGGTTTCCCTGGAGATTTTTTTTTTTTTCCAGTTTATACTGCTCCCTTTCGCCTAAGTTACAGCCCATTTCCATCATTTATGGAACTTCCCTGGGCCTTGCTGGCATTTTGAGGTTGTGGCACTGCTTCTTTTTTTTTTTTTAAAGATTTTATTTATTTATTTGAGAGAGAGAGAAAGCATGAGGTGGGGAGGGTCAGAGGGAGAAGCAGACTCCTCGCTGAGCAAGGAGCCCGATGCGGGACTCGATCCTGGGACTCCAGGATCATGACCTGAGCCGAAGGCAGTCGCTTAACCAACTGAGCCACCCAGGCGCCCGTGGCACTGCTTCTTTACTGCAAAACAGAGTAAGACAAAATAAGAGCTGGAATAAACGAACGAGTTGGTGAGGCCCAGTTACACGAGCGGCAAGTGTCCTCGCACTCAGTTACACACTCAACGAGCAAAAGCTCATTGCTGAAGCCAGTGTATCCCTGGTCTCATTTTCAAACTCACAGAGAAGCAGAGAAAAGCTGGCTCAGGGCAGGGGGAGGGAAACCCAGAAACTTCAAGAAGCGTTGTAGTCTAAGACAAACAACTTTCCTTGTCTGCTTTTAACAGATTGCTTTTCATAAAGCTTTTCTATAGCTCTGCTTTATCATCCCTGCCTGAGCTTCCAGCTGGACAGAATCCGAAAGCTAAAAGCCTGCAACTTGCAGAGAAGGAGGGCATTTGGCTGTCACTACAGCTGTATGGCCACGCCAGCCTGCTTGCTTCTGGGTAATCAGGTGGGAAATTTCATCGGAGTCTAGAGTTTCCTGCTCTATCAGTCTCTCCAGGCTCCTGCAGAGTTCAGATTCACGTAACCACACTGGCAATCCTGCCTTGAAAAGGCTGAGGTCTCTTTGGAGAGGAGGGTACAATTAATTCATTGGTTTTCTTTAACCAGAACATCAGTCACTCTGGTCAAGGCAACAACTATCAATGTTCAATGTTGTGGTCCAGTTTTTTAAGTCCTTGGGGTAAGCAAAGAATGACCTCACATCAAACACTTGGACAGAAAGCACTGTGACCCCCATACTGAGGCCATGAGACTCCGAAGGGCTTTGTCCTAGAGTGTGTCTTCTATGCTAAGAGTGACAGTTAAACTTGAATTACTGACAACAAGGGTGACTAGGCTTTTCCTAATGAACTAGGGCAGCTGGCATTTCCACACTTTCACAGGCCAGGAGACTCTGGCCCTATGTGTATGTGCTCTTGTCTGTTTCTTCCAGACTAGCTAGGATTCTTTTTTTTTTTTTTTTTTTTAGATTTTATTTATTTGAGAGAGAGAGAAAGAGAAGGAGACACAGTGAGAGAGTACAAGCGGGGAGGGGAGGGAGAAGCAGGCTCCCTGCAGAGCAAGGAGCCGGATGCGGGGCTCGATCCCAGGACCCTGGGATTGTGACCTGAGCTGAAGGCAGACGCTTAACGACTGAGCCACCCAGGCGCCCCTAGACTAGCTAGGATTCTTGACTAAAATATCTCAGTGAAGGCCACTCGTGTCTAAACCTAAACCTCACAGGTTCCTTGACTCCAGTTCTGAGCAGAGGCAATGTAGCAGGTCCATAAAAGCAGGATGTAGACTTAGCAGCCCTGGGTTTGTGTCCCAGCTCTGCCACCTGCTAGCTGGGTAGGCCTACTATTTGCCTAACCTCTCTGAGCTACAGTTTCCTCATTCAAGAAATGCATAATGACCCTACCTCCCAGGGTTGGAATGAAAACTCTATGAAAAAAAATACAGCTTATGGGGGGCACCTGGGTGGCTCAGTCAGTTAAGCGTCTGCCTTTGGCTCAGGTCATGATCCCAGGGTCCTGCGATCGAGCCCCACGTCTGGTTCCCTGCTCAGCAGGAGCCTGCTACTCCCTCTACCTCTTTTCCCTGCTCGTTCTCTCTCTCAAGTGAATAAATAAAATCTTTAAAAAATTTTTTTAAAAGAAAAAATACAGCTTACAATACTTGGCATATAGGAAGTGTTTATTAAAGGGTCTTGCTCTTTCTGTCCCTTGCCCTCCTCTAATTTCATCTCTTCCCATCCCCCTTTCTCATGATCATTATGGTTTCTTCTAACAAGAGCATTCTTTCCATCCTTCACCCCACACTTGCCTATCTTCCGTTTCCTCCCCCTCAGATCACTGCCTTCCCCTGGCCTTCCAGACTGGATCAGGTACCTAGGCTGAACTCTTTTAAACACCTTATATTTCCTCTTTTTTGTTTTTGTAATTCTCCAAGACTTTATTTTTTTTACATTTATTATGTTATGTTAGTCCCCATACAGTACATCATTAGTTTCTGATGCAGTGTTCTGTGATTCATTGTTTGTGATTGTTTCCTCTGGTAGCACTTGCTCCTGTTCATGAGATAATGCCACTAAATGTCTCTCACACTACATTAAGGACTGAGTAAGAGCAAGGTTCAATTGCTTTGCCCATTTTTGTGCCAAATACCTGGCACTTAGTAGGCTCTCAATAAATACTCTTTGAATGATTAATAAATGTACAACTCAGCTTGAACTTTCTTTCGATTATATAATAAATGTACAGTTAACAGTCATGTGTTCAGAGATCATTATAACCACACACAAAAACTAAACCAAAATAGATCAAAATTCTAAATTTAAGAGCTAAAACTATAAAACTCCTAGGAGAAAACATAAGGGTAAATCTTCATGACCATGAATTTGGCAATGGAATCTTACGAAACGACATCAAAAACACACTCAACAGAAGAAAAAATAGATTAATTTGATGTCATCAAAATTAAAAACTTCTGTGCTTCTAAGTACACTATCAAGAAAATGAAAAGACAACCCACAGACTGGGAGAAAATACTCACAAAACATATATCTGATGACGGACTTGTATACAGAATATACAAAGCACTCTTACAACTCAATAATGAAAAGATAACCCAGTTAGAAATTTGAATAGATATTCCTCCAAAGAAGGTACACAAATGGCCTTGAAGCACAAAGAAAGAAACTCAACATCCTCAGCCATGGGGGAATTTATTTATTTTTTATTTTATTTAAAATCAATTAATTAACATATAGTATATTATTAGTTTCAGAGATAGAGTTTAATGGTTCATCAGTTGTGTATAACACCCAGTGCTCATTACATCACGTGCCCTCCTTAATGCCCATCACCCAGTTACCCCATCCCCCCACCCACCTCCCCTCAGTTTTTTTCCTATAGTTAGGAGTCTCTTATGGTTTGCCTCCCTCTTTGATTTTGTCTAGTTTTATATTTCCATCCCTTCCCCTATATAGGTTCATCTGTTTTGTTTCTTAAATTCCATGTATGAGTGAGATCACATGATATTTGTCTTTCTTTGACTGATTTATTTCGCTTAGCATAATACCCCCTTGTTCCATCCACATCATCGCAAATGGCAAGACTTCATTCTTTTTGACAGATGAGTAATATTCCATTGTGTGTACACACACACACACACACAAACACACACACACACACACCACATCTTCTTTATCACTGGGGAAATTTAAATTGAAACCACAACAAGATAATACTTAACACCCACTAGGATGGCTAGAATCAAAAAATAACAATTGTTGGCAAGGATGTGGAGAAGTCAGAACCCTCATACACAGTGGATAGGAGTGTAAAATGATGCAGCCACTTTGAAAAACAGTCTGACAGTTCCTCAAAGGGTTAAACATAGAGTTACCATTTGACCAGCAATTCCACTCCTAGCTATACATGGAAGAGAAATAAATGTATGTATCTACACAAAGACTTGCTTGCAAACATTTATAGCAGCATTATCCACAACAGCCCCAAAGTGAAAATAATCCAAATGTCCACCACTTAATGAATGAATAAAATATAGTATAGTCAGGCAACGGAATATTATTTAGCTATAAAAGGGAATGAAATACTGATACATGCTACAACATGGATGAACCTTGAAAATATTATAATTGAAAGAAATCAGACACAAAGGACCACATATTGTATGGTTCCAATTATATGAAATGTTCAGAATAGGCAAACCTACAGAGACAGAAAGTAGATGAGTGGTTGCCTAGAGCTGGGAAGTTTGGGGGTTAAAAGCTAAAGAATACAGGGTTTTGTTTTGTTTTTTAAAGATTTTATTTATTTATTTGACAGAGAGAGAGAGAGTGCGCACAAGCAGGGGGAGAGGCAGACGGAGTAGCACGCTCCCTGCTGAGCAGGGAGCCTGATGCAGGGCTCAATCCCAAGACCCTGGGATCATGACCTGAGCCGAAGGCAGATGCTTAACCGACTGAGCCACCCAGGCGCCCAAGTACAGTGTTTCTAAAATTGATTGTGGTGTTGGTTTCATAACTCTGTGAATATACTAAAAATTAAATATACACTAAAAATTGAATTGTATACTGTAAATGGGTGAATGTATGGTATATGCATTACATTTCAAAGATGTAAAAAAAAAGAGAAAGATCATTATATGTCGATGAATTGTTAGATATTAAGAGAAGCATGTGACTCTCTCCCACAAGGAGTTAACTCACCAGGGCGCCTGGGTGGCTCAGTCATTAAGCGTCTGCCCTCAGCTCAGGTCATGATCCCAGGGCCCTGGGATCGAGTCCCACATCCGGCTCCCTTCTCAAGGCGAGGCCTGCTTCTCCCTCTCCCACTCTCGCTGCTTGTGTTCCTGCTCTCGCTATCTCTGTCTCTGTCAAATAAATAAATAAAATCTTTAAAAAAAAAAAAAAAAGGAGTTAACACACCAGTGAAGACAAATATGTATGAAACAATAAGTAATACCAAGCGGGCTAGAATGAAATGCTACCTTGAGACCAAGAGCTGCAGTCCTGACAAGGCACAGTCTGGGGAGGTGGGAAATCGGGCTTAGTATATTTTAAACTCCAAGTGCAGAAATTATATTCTGTGACATTTGTGGTGACACTAGTTATTTTCCAGTACAGTTGTCTGATTTTTCTCGTGGTTTAGTCACGTCTGCCCAGTGAGACTGACTGTTTCATCTTTGTTTTCCCCCTAGCTGCAAGCAGGAGACTGACACCCAGCTGGGGTGACTGGGTTGTGACTGGGGATGGAGCCACAGTCAGGATTTAGAGCTTCCTGTCTGAGCTGACCTGTCTCTTTTAATCATGCCTGTGTCACCAAGGGCTTCCTTTTTGCAAAAGGCTTTCCCATGTTTTCATTTGTTAGCCTACCCCAGAGCCCAGGGCGGGCAGAAGAGCACGCTAATGTTACTATCTTGGGAAGCAAGTGGAGACTAGGAAGAGTGGGGAGGCTGGTCTTACTTCAAGGTCACCCAGGGGGCAAGCACCTGGCTGATCAGGGATTAGCATAGATGTTACTGTCTTGCTAAGCCCACAGAGCCACACTGTTTATCTATTTCTGCTATAGGTTTATAGCCATTTAAGGGAGAAAAAAAATCAGTCTGAATGAATCTTTATTTTAGGACTAAAGTGTGTGTGTGTGTGAGGGAGGGGGGCAGATCACATCTTTAAGAGGAAAAAAATGCAAATAATAAAGTTACAAAAAAGTGTTCTTGATCCCCTATATCCCTGAGCCCCGTCTAACCTCTTCATCCTAAAATGGTGAAGATTACCTTAAGCCAGCCTCAATGCTCCTTTGGCGAGTTTGTTCTATCTAATATATTGTTTAACGTATTTGTTCATTTAGGCCATGACTCATTGCTTTTCTGGATTCTATTTTTAGCTGTTGCTTCTCAGTTGGATTTTTCCACGTATCAGATGGTCAACTATGTGTCTAAGGGGACACTGTCTGCCCTGGGGATGAAAAACTGACCATATAGTTTTATTATTTGTAAATTGTAAAAGGTGGTAAAAATGTCTTTCATCTCCGCTAAAACCTGTTAAAATTGAGATGTCATGCTACAGAGAATATATGATGAAAAGGAAATTGTTTTAAGTATATATGAGGTATAATTCTAAGACACCCAGAAGAAGATGGTGGCCACCTGTATGTTATCGCCTGATATTTGAACATCTGACTCTTGACTCCCTCCTCAGAAAGGCATCTGGTAGTGACATGAATAGGAACAGATCACTTCAATGTGCTGATATGGCAGAATTATGGGTTTGTGAAAAGCTAAGAAGACTTTAGGGAAAAGCAGTGGCTTTGAAGAAGGATGGAGGGTGGCCAGGATAACGGTTCCAAAGAAGGGCCACTGGGCCCTGAGAAGGCAGAGAAGGAACTTAAAAGGGAATCTCAGGACAGACAGATTATGATGGAGACTAACCAAGATGGTGGACCACACAGTTGCCCAGAAATAACCGTCTGTTAACCTTTATTTTTTTCCCTGAGTTTGTAACTGATATATGCATATATTTATAGGTAAATGCATAGAAAACTCCTGGAATGATATACACCAAACTGATAACAAATTCTGGAGAGGATAAATTGGGGGATGGGGAAGTGGGATGGTTGCCTTCTACCCCAAATACCTCTGTTGTTTTTTTCCAATAACAAAAATGTATTTATATATTCCTTATATAATTAAAGAAAAAGACAAAGAGGAGAGTATGTAAGACTATGTGTGCCCATTGTTAAAAAATAAAGTTAGAATCATGTAACTAGGAGAAAATAAAAATCACCTGTAATCCTGCCACTCAGTGATAACCACACTAGAGGAGCATTTCTCATCCAAACTCACAACAGCGGATTTGGAGTCCAGGCATAAAAAGTCTCCACTGGTAGAGAAAAGGGGTGCCACACCAACAGGGCAAGCAGGGAGAAGCAAGATGCAAGCAGCCTGTCAAGTAGTGGGGCTGGGGCCAGAGGTGAGAGATGAGGGGAAAGAGGGGACAGCACCAAAAAGAGGGACATGGGGGTGCAGATAATAGAGTCAGACATTTGTCCTCAGTCCTTTTTATTTAATTCTGTGCCCATAAATAATGTCATCAGCAAGAAGTCAGGAGCGATAGTTGGGTCTTGCCCAAATTGGAGGCTGGGATTATACACAGAGTTAACACTACCATGCAGAGAGCTTACTTAGGCCTCTGGTGGAAATGGGGCTGGGGGGAAGTTCTAAAGAGAGGGGCCTGAAAGAAGAGTGACTTAGAAAGAGTCTAGAAGAAGGGCTCCTGGGTGGCTTGGTTGGTTCAGCATCTGACTCTTGATTTCGGCTTGGGTCATGTTCTCAGGGCTGTGAGATTGAGCTCCCAGACAGAATTAACACTGAGCCAGCTTAAGATTCTCTCTTTCCGGGCGCCTGGGTAGCTCAGATGGTTGAGCGTCTGCCTTCGGCTCAGGTCATGATCCCAGAGTCCTGGGATCGAGTCCTGCATCGGGCTCTCTGCTCCTTGGGAGCCTGCTTCTCCCTCTGCCTCGCTCTCTGTCTCTCATGAATAAATAAATAAAAATCTTAAAAAAAAAAAAAATTCTCTCTTTCCCTCACCCTCTTCCCCCACCCCCACCCCTGCTTACATGCTCTCTCTCTCTCTCTAAAAAAAAAAAAAAAAAAGGTCTAGAAGAGTCAAGAAGCAATGGGGATGCTACTGGCATTGGGAGGGCCCATCGTTGTGTGGACTTTCCACACACTGCAGAAGGTTGGGCACCCCTGACCTTTTGTCACTGAAGAAGATGATCCAAACACCACTACACATCCAAACATCTCTATGGCCTCAGAACACATCCTTGTTTGGAAAGCACTGCATCTAATGCCCAGCTAAAGGAGCATCAGGAGGCTAAAACCTCCCAATTCTCTCCTGCTGCGGGGAAGTTGAACTGTGGCTTCCAAATGACTTTGGGCCACAGAGAATGGGGTAGACTGGAGGGGTTCTAAGTAACAAGAGAAACAGGGAAAAGGCATAAAACACAGAAGCATAGTTGGTAGAAGAGAAACATCCCCCACTTCAACCTCTGATGGAGAGAGCTAAAGATCTCCTACCCTGAGCAGAGGCAGGAACCAGGGAGACCATGAGAAGGGTTCTGTTTCATACTGCCAGTTATGAAACAAGGCATCCACGTCAGCCTTTGGTCTTCAAGACTTTAGCTTTGGATGTCATGCATTTTTTAAGGAGGCTGAAGAAAGCCAGTTGTTGGATCTGCTGTGAACACTGAAAGAAATGTGCTCTTAATCTATCACAGCATTAACCACCTCTTGAGAAAGAGACTGTCACATCAATTAGACGTGAAACTCCTCTATCTCAGCATCTCTCCATATTTAACTACTCAGAGGGGAAAAAAACTTTCATATTTAGATAGGATATAGATAGTAATCATCCAAAAACATTGGCTCTATTTAGATTCATGTTTGTAGGCTTCTCCATAACTGGACAACAATGCAGTATTTGCAATGTTGAATCAAAATCACTTCCTCATTTTAAGTGGGAAAATGTATTGCATTTCTGGGTTTGCTCATATCCATTTCCACAAGCAAGTTAATTGCTTGGGAATATATATATATATATATTATATATTATATATATATATTATTATATTATATATATATGCACTTTCCCCCCCTTAATGCTGTCCTACATAAAACGGCTCAAAGAACAAATACCCAGCTTAAAACAATTTTTTTTTTCAATTTGTGAGGCATAACACAGTAAACCCTAACATGGCAGATTGAAAATGCAGGGCCTTGAAAGAGCCAACAGATATTCCAGCCCTTGGAGGCTTCCAAGTCTAATTGGAAGGGAACCCCCAAGTTTGTCTACCCTTTTATAGAGAAACTGAAGCAAATCAGCAAGGGTGTCTGAGGAAGTCTTATTTTCTCTGTTCTTTGGGGTCTCCATCAGCTCTAGATGTAGCCTTACATCATCAGCCCAGAGAGCCCAATGACAGCAGCAGGGACCATTTTATGAAGGGTCGCCTCACGCCAAGCATTATACTTTACACACATTGTCTCATTTAATCATCACAACAGCTCAGAGAGGTGGATACTATCATTTTACAGATGAGAAAACTGAGATACTAGTAGGGAGATGGCAAACAACAACACATGGAAGTCCTTAGAATGCCCACCTTCCATCAGTTTCTGGCTATGGGAGAACAAAGGCAAGAGAACTCCCCCTAGGATCCCAGGGCAAGAGGAAGGGATAAATGCATGGTCTGCATCAGGTTCTGATGCTGTGGGCCCCCAGTGTAACTCCCCAGTGTGGTATCAAGCATTCACTTTTTCAATATTCTCCCGCAGGCAGGCTTGCACTGCAGTTTTGGCTGTTGCTGCAGCTGAACATCACATAAGCTTACCGAGTGAACAGAAAAGGACTAGTCCCCTAAGCCTGTCCCTCCTTTCCTTTGCTTATTCAGCATCTTCTCTCTGTTGTTGGGAGCAGCTGGGGTTAGTGAGCTGGAACCCAAGCAGATCAATACCGTGTGCATATGAAAATATGGTTAGCAGGGTACTAAGGCTCATTGCGGATACATCCAGTATGTCAATCATGGTCTAGAGGTTAAGTAGATATTTTTTGTCTAATGTCAGGAGGTCCATCTTATTGGAACATGGGATATTTTCCTGCCTTGCTCACACAATGCAGCTCTAGAGAAGGTAAACAATGTGTTATTTAAACATTTGTAATGATGCTTTGTATGCAGTGTTTGCATAAAAAATAAAAATTCCATCTATCAATATATACATACAACATATATATAATACATATATATTTGAAGTTTTGGACAATACGTTTTCTGATTACACTGTGTGTGAAACATGTTTTAAAAATTCGATGCAGTTTTCATTGTGCTGTAAGGTACCCAGATGCCAAATTCTTTTGCAAAACGAAAAATACAGGGGTAACATAATATTTGCCTGCATGTCTGCAACATCACTTTTTGTCTTTTGCTTTTTTGTCATCTTTTTCTTAAATGAAGGCACAGCACTGTTGCAATTAATCATAACTTAGGCAAACTTGAATTCCCCTTCCTGGTGTTGCTGCCCCCTCCCCATGCAGAAAAGCCCTTCCATGGTGGTGAGCAGAGGTGGAGGTTTAAACCACATATGCCATCTTCCCTCCAGACAGTGCCTCCCTTGTCTAAATTGTGCTGGAAGGCATGGTTCTTTGCTCAAGCTAAAAAATTTTTGTGGCCCTTTAAGAGCCATGAAAAAAACAAGGAGACACGCTCTGTAACATGGAGGAAGGAGAACGAATACATTTTTTTTTTTTCCTGCCAGAGAATTTCTAGCAATGCCTCTCCTCAAAATTAGATGTATTTCACCAAATTGGGCTCAGGACATTCATACAAAAATAATAGCTATATTATGGACCATGGATTCTGTCTCCCCTGAAAGACATTACGTTTTCAAGAACACTCCTGTACAAATGCAAATGCACAGAGAGCATGATTTTGTCAGATGTCTAGCCACTCAGATAAATCTGCCCTGCTAATCATGGCTTCCCACCTACATTCCTAACAGAGAAAGAGGAATCCTAAGTTCCTATTGCCAAAGACATCCCTAGGCCCTGGAACGCAATGCCATAAAGAGGCAAAAAACTAACAAATAATGATGGATCCCTAACTATTTGGAAAGATGGAACTGCGTGGCTACAGACCTTTTCTCCAAAGACCCCCATAAGCTAGAAGGCTGGAGTTAGGGAGATTGTACAAGAGACTGGCCCGTAAAAGGAGCCCACAAATCTGAACTCCGTGCTGAGCCATTCAACAAGAAGTGCAGTATGAAGCCAAAATGCTGAAGCGGCCCATGCAATGCTGGGGTAGGTGGGCAGAACTCACACCGGTGTGACATATTTATTTCTGCCGTTGTTATCTTTCCGAGGCATGGCTGACCAGATATGGACCAGGATCTGCTTACCTTGTTATACTGGCCTTTTGCTGGATTAACTTAAAACAGCTTAGTAAATAAACTACAAGACTTTTTAGACACCTTTAAAGGGAAACAATCATATCAGCTCTAGGAGAAGTGGAGTGCTCAAAACACAAAGCAGTAATGGAAAAGCCAGTGAAATCAAAATTAATGCCAGGTTGTCTTAGCAGGCCTTTAACAGTCCAGATAGAACCTTCCCCCTTTCTGGTCCAGGGCCTGTTTGCACACGGACAAGGACCAAAAAAAACCCATCCTCTACCATGTCACTGAGTTCAAGCTTCACTTTTCTTATGAGAAGACATCTGCAGCCCATAAAACTGATAGCAACAATCTTCTGCCCTGAAGTGCCTTTTAAGAAATTATTTACCTGAAATCCATCCTTCTCATTATACATGAGTCCCTAAATAGTTGCCAGGAATAGCTCTTTTCACTGTTGTCATGGAAAACAACAAAGGAGAATCCCCGCCTCAGATAAGCGAAGGCCCATGTGCCATAAGGAAGGGAAGCGAGCCATCAAATCCCATAAAAAAGGTGATGTGTTGCTTGAGTTTATGTGTTTTCCTATAACTGTTCTTTTTATCAAGATGATTTGTATTATTTTCATTGAATGTAATAGATTCTTTAGCCCATCTTTACCTTTATGTGACCTTGGATTTTATGGCATGGTAACTGTGTCGATTACAGTCGAGTTGGATACAAATCAACTCTGGAATAACCTGGATGACAGGAGGGCGATGAGCTGCAGGTAAACAAGGCGGGCTCCTGTTAGGAGGTGGGGGTGGGGAACTCCCAGAGGGGTTATAGCCCGGGGGATGAGAGCCGCACAATCAGCCTCTTGCTGATGGTTCCATTTGGTTTCCAAGCCTGCACTTGGGCAAACAAAATGTGATCCCATCCCTGATCTAACCTGGTCTTCCCCCAAGGCAAGCTTTATACTTTGCCTCTTCCCCAATTTCCCCATATTATTAACTGCTTCCACTTCTTGAAAGTGGGCTTGGTGCCATGCAATGTGTTTGTGCTTTAGAGGCACGGACTCCCTCATTTAATTCTCACAACAGGCATTGACTCCCTCATTTAACTCTTGCCAAATATTTGTATCCCCTTTTACAAGTGAGGTGCCTGAGGTATAGAAATTGAATGCTTTGCTCAAGAAGTGGCTGGGACACAAATAGACGCTTGATGCTCATGTTAAGAAGAATATTGGAGCTTTTCTTTTTTTCTTTCTTATTTAACATTCTTTTTTTCCTCAAGGCATTGCCTTCATTGTCAGCCCTCTCCACTTCAAATTTTCAAAGCTGGTGTTTAAATTCTTACTGAAAGAAATGACAAGTAAGGAATTGCCCCGAGCTTCGGTTTCTACATTTATGTCAACATCTGGGGGTCAGACGTCTTGGTCAGCAGCTGATGCTGGATGGTGGGAAGAGGGTGCAGGGACTTTTGTATATTGCCCAACAAAGACAGCATGTTTGAGCTTCTCAGCAATGCTGAGATGCACTGAAATGAGGGGCATTTAGAAGAGCCTGAGGTTGGGGCGGGGGGGGGGTCTTTAGAGAACAGCTGCCTCTGAAGAGTTTTTAGACACCAGCCAAAGAATCCATTTCCTCCCACAAGCATAGACCTTTAAGGGCACATTTTAGCTGTGGCTTCTGGGGTCTATTTTAATCACTGTCCAGTTATTGATGAACTGAAATGTCTTTTATTTTCCATTGACGAGGTCATCATTTGCTATTTATTTTAGGTAGATAAGATGTGATGAGAACAAAACTTCAATGATATACCCACAAAACAGAAAAGGAACAATTATAAAGTTCTTTGATTTATTGCCAGTGAGACTCCTAACTAATAAAGATGGTTGCAAGTCTTCTTTTGATTTTTTTTTTTTTTTTTTGGTAGGATTTCTCAATAACAAAGATCTCAGATTTGAAAAATGAAAGTTCATCATGTGCATCTGCTGTGTGGAGATTTACATTTTGCAACTATTTTGCTCAGCATCAGGGCTATGTGAGCTGCTGCAATTATGTGTCCTCCTGCCCTGTCTCCTCCAGAGGGCAAGGATTTCTGCCCAGAAGGACTGACCCGCCATATTCACAGGTTCAGGCCCTATTACTGCTCTGCTCTTGCTAGATGGAGTCACACAGTAACTTCCTGAGTATTATTCCGGCCCCTGCCATCTCTGGGGGCAACGGGGGCTGCCAATCATTACAGCAATTCAGAAAGATGGTTTGGGATCCAGCTGGACTTCTCTTGTTGGTGTTTCTAGTAGCTTCCTGCAAAGCCATTAGTGACTATCTTCCCCTCTCCAGGAAAAACGGAATGAATTATCCAGAAAACAGAGGTCCTTTTTTCAAGGATCAAGATCCTATGCTTGTTACAATGTGTGTAAACCTTCATGTTAATTTTGTTACCAGAGAGAAACTTCTTAAAGCCAATTATTTGTAAGAGGAACACAAGATGGAATGTTGCCCGATGGTCCATTTTTCTAAGGAAAGGCACAAAGGGCATACAGAAGCACCTGACTTTTAGGCCCAGAAGCCAGATTTGAATTCTAGCATTAAAAAAAATGTAGGTTTTCTGTAGGTGGTGATTAATTATACTTTTATTTTCAACTTAAGTTTTTAATATGTAAGACAGTCACATGGGTCAAAACTTTAAAAGACAGAGAGTGAAAAGTCTTCTACCTACCCTGTGTCATAGCTACTCAGTTCTCTTCTTGTTCATCCTTCCAGAGATATTTTATGCATATACAAATACATATCTATTCACACATTTCCCCACAAATAGTAGCATATTATGCTCAGCACCCTGCTTTTCTTCATTTTACAATAGATATTAGAGATCTTTTTTGATATCACTATATAAACAGCCTTTTCTTTTTTCATGGCCACATAATATTCTACTAAATGACCATACTTTTTTTTTTATACTGTCCTCTAATGTGTTGGCCAATAATTTCCCATTAAAATCTGGACTAATCACTGTGAACAGATGACAATCTATTTGGAGGTATTTAAAAAAGAAGTAAGTTCTCATCATACAGTAGTTTGAATAGTACCCATGAAACAGGTCCCCTGAGAGTTCCTTTTGAATAGTGTCAGCTGGGGACTGCAGACAATATGGCCTGCAGTATCCTGGACACCAGGCCATGAGGCACTGGGTGGTTCCTAAGAAAGAGTCACCCACTTTTGCAGTATTAAAAAAAAAAGGAATGTAAAAACATGAATAAAGAGTATTTCATAATAACTTAGAATATATCCATGGGTGCTTCAGTGAGGGTTACCCAGCATTTGCTCTTACAGCATTAGAGTTAATACATTAAAACAGAAACACACTTGACATCTGCTCTGTTCTGCCATTGCACTTAACTGGGGTAATGCTCCCTTTGCCTTATGGTGTGCATTTCAAACACAGTAGAAAGGATTAATTGCCTTCTAATCCGAAGATTTGAAGATTCAAACTGAAGCTATAGTGATTAACTTTAAACAACATTTGAATTCTATTTAATTAGAGTCTTCAAATCCATTTTCCCCATTTCTGGAACTACATTATTTATATCGCTGACATAATAACATCTATTTTTGATAGATCTTGGGCCAATGCTCCATCAGCCATGTTGTGAGAACAAAGGCTTTGGAACATGTACTCAGGCAAAAAAAGACAATGTGACTGTGGGAAGTGGCAGCAGGTGGTACAACTTATCTTCCTGAAATCCAGTTTGGGGAGTTTGACTTGAAATAAATGACCAGGATGAACTGCTGGGTTGTGTTCACTGTGAGAACATGGTGAGTGGTGCTCCCCATAGGACCCACTTTTAGGAAGAATCCTATGAAGTAACCGAATTGTGCACAGGCCGCTTGGAGATGCCAGCCAAGAGGCCAAGTTGCCTGCATGCTGGGATTCCTTTATGGGCAAGAGCGGATATGGATGGCACCTAACTTCCTCTCACAGTAGGGCCCAGTGCCAGGAACACACGAGGTGTGCAATGTGTGTTCACCGACATGAGCTATTCCCAGCAGCCTCTCTGTGGACGTGAAAGAGTAGCCAAGTTCATGGATGTTTATCATGTACTGTCAAGTGGGGAAAGAGACAAAGGAACCAGGGCACAAAATGGGGGATTTACTGAGAAGCTAAGGGAGCTTAAACTTGGGGACCCCTCACTTGCACAGCCCCTTCCCAGGCCCTGTACATATGTTTGTTTCCATCATTTTGAAATAGTCTCTTAAAGAAGACCTCCAAATTTTATAAGCTTCAGATCCACAAAATCTGTATTCATTTTGGGTGCAAAATAGCATATAAACATGATTCCATTTTTAGAATGGAAAATTATTATTTCCATTCTTATGGAAAAATCTACTCAAAAATAGAATTACTGATATATGTGTGTGTGTGTGTATGTATATATATATATATACCATGTTATATTATGCCATGTTAAGACTTAATGCTTTCTCCCCCTTATAAAGAAGTATTCCTCTGAACTCTGTGTGTGTGTATATATATATATATACACCATGTTATATTATGCCATGTTAAGACTTAATGCTTTCTCCCCCTTATAAAGAAGTATTCCTTTGAACTCAACTAACCTTTTTGTAACTGTTACTTTCAGGCAATGTTTCTCCCCAACTAGTACTGGGAATGAAACTGTCTTTTCTAGTTCCTGGCAATCTTTAACTGGGAAGAAAAATAAAAATAGATGAGCAAAACTACCTCCCTTTGAGTTATAATCTTCATATTCATGGAAGGACGCACATCCGCTTTTTGGCAGATTTTTGCAGGAAATTGATCAAAGAGTCAAGAACTCTTGCCCACATGCCTTGGTTCCTTCTCTAAACCCCTCTCATCTCCTCACCCACCTGGTCAACCTCTGTCTTCCACCCCAAGTGTCTTCAGCCAAGCTGACTCACATCTTTTACCATCACCTGGTAAGTAACTTGAAATCTGGAAGTCTGGGGTTATAAACAGGACAGCTGGCTTGCAGGTCTGTGTCCACAAAACTCAGGACAACAGAGGCTGTGTCCCCTGAGTTCTAGTCTCCATTAGAACATCTTAGAATTACCTTCACCAGCAAGGGCTGGTGACACATATCCAGCCCTGCCCTTTCTCCCTCTCCCCTATTCTCACACTCAGAGCCTTTATGGTATTTCACCTGGCCCATCACAGGCTGGACGATGGAAGGCCAGGCACAGGGAGGCAGGAACATTAAACATGGTCTTGGGCTCATCATGCTTGTCCTGCCATGTTCTCTGTGACCCTCCAAGAAGACCAAAGGAATAAAAGACCATGCTGTGAGTGGGTGGCTGTGGTCTTGGTAGGTTTGATTAGGAAAGAAAATGAGCTGACCTGGGAACCGCCGCATATCTCTATAGAAATTTCATTAATTTATTCTCTCACTCATTCAGTTTTTCAAGCATTCAATAGATGTAGATCATCATCTTACTATGTGCCAAGAACTGTTTTATATGCTGTGGCTATCAGACAAAGGTGAACAGAAAATAACATTGCATTTAGGTATTCACAGTATGCTGAGATAATTTTCTGGTCATTTTTAGTATAGTTGCAATTTTTCTAAAAATAGGAAGACACAGAAACACACCCCCAAATACAGAATAGCAGTCTTTTAACTTTCTAATAAAGTTCAGTTACAATTAGGTATATGCCTCAAAAATCTTAGCACGGCTGCATACCCCAACCTGCAACCTCAACTGAGTACTCCCTAGCACCAGTACCAGCCCCCAATGGAAGATGAGAGAAAGCACAGCATCAGTCAAAAAATGAGGGTCTCTTGGAAATGAAAACAAACCAGTGACAGGCACACACTAAGCACTATGTGTCTACCATCATCATCATCATCATCGTCATCTTAACTGTTATTTTAAGCAAATGGGTAGCAAATGCAAAGCTTTGTGGTAAGAGAGAGCAAGGCATATTCAAGGAGCTTAAAGGCACTTGTGAGGGGCATAGGATGGTGAGATAGTGAGTGGGAGAGACAGATGGGGGCAGACCGCAGGGACTGTAGCGTGGAGCCGCTAATGAATCCTCACTGTTCTCCACCTCCTCCCTAACTTAGGGTCTCACTACTATTCCTCTTGACTTTTTTTTTTTTTAATATTTTATTTATTTATTTGAGAGAGAAAGAGAGAGCATGAGTGGGATGGGAGGGGCAGAGGGAGAGGGAAAAGACTCCCTGCTGAGCACAGAGCTGGATGCGGGGCTCAATCCCAGGACCCCGAGATCATGACTTGAGCCAAAGTCAGACGCTTAACCAACTGAGCCACCAGGTGCCCCTATTCCTCTTGACTTCTATGCAAATGGAGTATTACTTGCCATCTCTGCTTCCCCTTTACTTATTCTGTCATATCCTGGACATAGATTCCCATCATTCCTAAAGCAGGGCTCCCATCAGATCACTCTCTTACTCAAAAACCTTCAGTAGCTGCTGATTATCCACAGACTCAGCCAACTGTCTCATTGTGGCGTGTCAGCCTTGCTGTGCTAGGGCTGCAGCTTATCTGTCCAGCCTCCTCTATCACTATCCCCTGCATGACCTCAACATCCATCCACAGGTGACCTTTTGCTTCCACATGCTCCCAGGCCTTCAGCACCTTCCCTAAATGCCCCATCTCAATCTTTTGAAATCTGGACACTTTTCAAAGCTCTTCTCAATGCTCCCTCTTCTGTGAATGCTTTCCTTAGACTCCTAGTAGTCTGAGCCTGCTCCCATCTCAAAATCCCTGCTTTGTAATCCCACCAAGGTGCTTTTATTGCCCTGTGCACTGGTCTGTTTCTCGGCACAGGATCATAAGCTCTCTGAAGTCTTGCTTTCACAGAGAACCTTTTAGGATACATGTTCTATAGAATACACTTTAGGAAACTCAATGGGAAGGAATGGAACCAGAACTCAGTGTGGGGTCTCACATGTCCACATCACTCTAGCGTGCTTTGCTTTTTGGTGGGGTGAGTCTGGGAGTCCTGTGTAGACAGTGGATGGGTGCCCAGGGCAGGCCAGTGGCTATGGCCATGCTCCAGTCCGCCAGGCTGATCACCAAGTCCAAGGAAACAGCCAGGCCAAGATGTCTTTCAATGTAATAAAAACAAATCTAGTCACTAAGGCCACAGGTTGGAGACACAATGGGTGAAAAGAGATAAATCTTATGACCAGAGGCAAATCATATTATTTCTTTTCATTTTCTTTCTCCCTTCCTTCCTTCCTTCTTTCTGCTGACAAGTATCTCTGCCAGGTGGTTAACAGCACTTGGCCCAATGCCTCGCTGCTCACCTAGATACTCTGGTTTGTCACATTTCCCTGCTTAATTACTGTTATCAACTTTCTAGATTATTGTAAACTCGACACACTGAATAATGAGGTTAATAAAACCAGTGAACTCCTTTGCCATGCACACAGACTATTTCTATAAAAATGTCAAATGTATTATTAGCTCAGATTTAATCATCTTTTCTTATATCTTATAAATTTTTCCTAATGAACCTATTGGCTTTCCAGTGAGGGCTTTACTTACTCAGTGTTAGATTTTAATTCCTCTGGACTTGATTAGAGTCTATATATTTATAGCTTCTAACATTTCTGCACTGAATAATTTCTCCAGTGAAAATGCATCTGGAATTCAACAAATCAGACAAGCCTGAAGCCACCAGCACAGCACTGACTAGCTCTGACCAACCCTGGACCTTGGGACAGCCACATTATCCAAAAAAGCTTCCTGTTGATTCTTAGCTTGTAGGGTTGTCAGAGGACTAAATAACACAATACATTCAAGTATTAGTTATTCTTAAATAAAATGATCCATCTTTAAAATTACACCTATTCATTCAACAATCAGTTATCAAGAGCTTCCTATGGGCCAGACTGTATGTACATAAATATCAGGGATACAAACTGTCTCAGCCAGAAGTCATTCCCAGCCTCCTGAAGCTTATACATTAACAGGGGCAGACATTTAAACAGCTTTTTATACTGTTTTCAGCAATAGGTGAGGTTATTTTAGACAGAATAAATAGGCTCAAACAAAAGACATTTTCTAAAAATCAAGTTCATTTGGAGTAAAAATGAGCCCCAGAGGCAAAAGATACTTTTTGCTCTTATTTAGGGTGCAAACTGACCCTGAAAAATAGCAAATCCTTTGGAGTGAGTCCCTGTACTGTTTAACAGCATGCCAAGAAAGTAAAAACACGCAACAATGAAGGTCAAAACTGGGGTTGTAGAAAAGTGGAGCATGGATAAGTCAGGGATATTTCAGGGAGATAAATCAGTGATGACCACATGTGCTGGGTTGAATGAAAGATCCAAATACAGAGCCCATAAGAACTCTAAGGTGGCTTGAAATTTATCAAATTGGTGGGGCTCTACTGAACTGTGACTAACACAGGAGCCTGGAAATGTGTACTTTGCTTACTCTTTCTGTAGCTGGCTGCAATACACAATCTAGAAATAACTTTCAAGTATGGGCTGGCTGGCAGGGGAACTCTAAAACTACACTAACTTCCGTGATAAACCCAACATCAAGCCATACCGGGGACTTAGTCACACCTGGCATTGGATCCAGTCCAGTGAAAAATGAGGTTAAGAGAAACAAGCCCCACTGCCCAAGGCTTGCCGAAGGTGCTGAGTTGGTAACAGGAGAGATGCTCTCAGTATCCCCTGGAACTATAGTTAACATCTGTTGAGCACCTACTATGTATCCAACACTGTGCTAAGTACTTAGGTTGTTTTTCAATGTCCTTTAATACTCATTTGAAATAAGTACTCTTTTCACCCCATTTTAGAGACCAGGGAATTAAGGCACAGAGAGGTTAAGCAACCAGTCCATGGCCATTTTATCTGCTGAGTCCAAGAAGGAGAATGAACTCCGAACCTGTTTGTAACCTCTGAGCTGCAGGGGGTGGTTGCTCCCTTCCAAAGACTACATTTTCAACCCTGGGATGAAAGAAACACTTCTTGCAACATTTACCCTGCTGTTCACTCTACCAACTTAAACTTTTCTGTGATTAGGTTGTCAATGTGTTTGAAATAAGGTGTGAAAAAAAATTAATCAATTCTCCCTCCCAAAGTGGAGCTACAGCTGGGTAAGAGTCAGGTGAGGAAGCTTTATCAGAAGCCAAATAAAGTAAGGATAAAAACGTGGGCAAAGGCAGAAGCCCTCAGAAAAGGAGTGATCAGGAATCAGCAACACAATTCAAACGCTGGCATAGCCAACCAGCTTAATTCCCAGCGCGGGGCGGGGGGGGGGGGGGTGG